>NC_132890.1:16797367-17047367 GCF_030463535.1 Salminus brasiliensis | reverse complement strand
GCAGGTATTGTTTAGGTGCTGGGTCATTCTCAGCATTGCAGTTACACTGATGTGCTGGTGGGGGGTGTTGTGTGTTGTGCTGGTTTGAGTGAATCACAGCAGTGCTACCTCAGTGTTGTGTTTGTCAACTAACATTTCCCTTGCTTCTGTCATCTCTTTCTTGAATGGTGCTTCATTCAGTTGGTTATCATTAACTTTTGGCCTTTTTAGCCTCACCTCCTGTAGTCTACTGTTGCATTAAACCTTAAAAAGGATGTTGCAAGTGCCCAGGCTGTTTGTAAACTTTGGGGAAGTACACTGCTCAAAAAAATAAAGGGAACACTGAAATAACACATCCTAGATCTGAATGAATGAAATATTCTCATTGAATACTTTGTTCTGTACAAAGTTGAATGTGCTGACATCATTAATGGAAATCAAATGTATTAACCAATGGAGGCCTGGATTTGGAGTCACACACAACATTAAAGTGGAAAAACACACTAGAGGCTGATCCAACTTTGATGTAATGTCCTTAAAACAAGTCAAAATGAGGCTCAGTATTGTGTGTGGTCTGGGGAACGGGTGGGTCAGTCCATAGCTTCAATGCCTTCATCTTGCAGGAACTGCTGACACACTCCAGCCATATAAGGTCTAGCATTGTCCTGCATTAGGAGGAACCCAGGGCCAACCGCACCAGCATATGGTCTCACAAGGGGTCTGAGGCAGTACCTAATGGCACCTAATGGCAGTCAGGCTACCTCTGGCGAGCACATGGAGGGCTGTGCGGCCCTCCAAAGAAATGCCACCCCACACCATTACTGACCCACTGCCAAACCGGTCATGCTGAAGGATGTTGCAGGCAGCGATCGCTCTCCACAGCGTCTCCAGACTCTGTCACGTCTGTCACATGTGCTCAGTGTGAACCTGCTTTCATCTGTAAAGAGCACAGGGCGCCAGTGGCGAATTTGCCAATCCTGGTGTTCTCTGGCAAATGCCAAGCGTCCTGCACGGTGTTGGGCTGTAAGCACAACCCCCATCTGTGGACGTTGGGCCCTCATACCATCCTCATGGAGTTTGTGCAGACACATGCACATTTGTGGCCTGCTGGAGGTCATTTTGCCAAGCTCTGGCAGTGCTCCTCCTGTTCCTCCTCGCACAAAGGCGGAGGTAGCGGTCCTGCTGCTGGGTTGTTGCTCCTACGGTCTCCTGGTGTACTGACAGACACAGCACAACTCGCATTGATGTGCCATCCTGGATGAGCTGCACTACCTGAGTCACTTGTGTGGGTTGTAGAGTCCGTCTCATGCTACCATGAGTGTGAAAGCACCACCAACATAATAAAGTAATCAAAACATCAGTCAGAAAGCATAGGTACTGAGAAGTGGTCTGTGGTCCCCACCTGCAGAACTCCACTCCTTTATTGAGTGTGTCTTGCTAATTGCCAATAATTTCCACCTGTTGTCTATTCCATTTGCACAACAGCATGTGAAATTGATTGTCAATCAGTGTTGCTTCCTAAGTGGACAGTTTGATTTCACAGAAGTTTGATTTACTTGGAGTTATATTGCGTTGTTTAAGTGTTCCCTTTATTTTTTTGAGCAGTGTATATAACAAGCCAAGACATTTTGGAATTGGGCTGTTTTACAGCTCTACTGGATGTCCATGGGTTTGACTTTTAAAGCAGGACACAACATTGTTTGAGGTTCACAATATTGTTCTTTCCATGTACTAATCTCTCGTTATTGAACTATGCCAAAGTAAATACTGTTTTCCAATGTAGGGCACTTCAACATTAGAGTTAGATTTAGTTTGAAGCAACATTTTCCATCCTGGAAAAGTCTGTTTTTCTGTCCTTTTAAGAGAACAACAAATAGTTAATATTTATATCTGGTATATAATTTATATTTGTATCTGGTAAAAAAGCATGAGGTGTACTTCGTGTTCATGTGTTGCCACTAAATAACTACATTATTACTACAACTACATACTACAAAAAAAAACATAAGTATGTGTGTGTGTGTATGTATGTATGTGTATATATATATATATATATATATATATATATATATATATATATATATATATATATATATATATATATATATATATATTAGTTATTATATTATAATATAGTATAATATAGTTATTTAATTTTTAAAGAATTTATTTGCAAATAATGGTGGAAAATAAGTATTTGGTCACCTACAAACAAGCAAGATTTCTGGCTGTCACAGACCTGTAACTTCTTCTTTATTAATGGCACCTGTTTGAACTCGTTAACAGTATAAAAGACACCTGCCCACAACCTTAAACAGTCACACTCCAAACTCCACTATGCTGAAGACCAAAGAGCTGTCGAAGGACACCAGAAACAAAAAATTGTAGACCTGCACCAGGCTGGGAAGACTGAATCCGCAATAGGCAAGCAGCTTGGTGTGAAGAAATCTACTGTGGGAGCAATAATTAGAAAATGGAAGACCTAAAAGAACATTGCTAATCTCCCTCGGTCAGGGGCTCCACGCAAGATCTCAGCCCGTGGGGTCAAAATGATCACAAGAACCACACGGGGGGATCTAGTGAAAGAACTGCAGAAAGCTGGGACCAACGTTACAAAGGCTACCGTCAGTAACACACTACGCCGCCAGTGACTTGCAGTGCCAGATGTGTTCCCCTGCTTAAGCCAGTACATATCCGGGCGCATCTGAAGTTTGCTAGAGAGCATTGGATGTTCCGGAAGAGTATTGGGAGAATGTCTTATGGTCAGATGAAACCAAAGTAGAACTGTTTGGTACAAACACAACTCGTTGTGTTTGGAGGAGAGTGAATGCCGAGTTGCATCCAAAGGACATCATACCAACTGTGAAGCATGGGGGTGGCAACATCATGCTTTGGGGCTGTTTCTCTGCAAAGGGACTAGGACGACTGGTCCGTGTACATGAAAGAATGAATGGGGTCATGTATTGGGAGATTTTGAGTGCAAACTTCCTTCCATCAGCAAGGGCATTGAAGATGAAACGTGGCTGGGTCTTTCAGCATGACCGTGATCCCAAGCACACTGCCAGGGCAACAAAGGAGTGGCTTTGTAAGAAGCATTTCAAGGTCCTGGGGTGGCCTAGCCAGATCTCCAGATCTCAACCCCATAGAAAACCTTTGGAGGGAGTTGAAAGTCTGTGTTGCTCGCCGACAGCCCCAAAACATCACTGCTCTAGAGGAGATCTGCATGGAGGAATGGGCCAACCTTGTGAAGACTTACAGAAAACGTTTGACCTCTGTCATTGCCAACAAAGGATATATAACAAAGTATTGAGATGAACTTTTGTTATTGACCAAATACTTATTTTCCACCATTATTTGCAAATAAATTCTTTAAAAATCAGACAATGTGATTTTCAGATTTTTTTTTTCCATTTTGTCTCTCATAGTTGAGGTCTACCTATGATGTCAATTACAGGCGCCTCTCATCTTTTTAAGTGGGAGAACTTGCACAATTGGTGACTGACTAAATACTAAAGTTAGAGCCTTCAAACTTTGAACAAGAGCAGCCTTTATTAACAGATGCATAAATATTACAAACAAAAAATATAAGATACTCAGTTAAATTATAATACATTTTAAACATAAAAATGTGGGTCAATTATTATTCAACACCTAGGTTTAATATTTTGTGGAAAAACCCTTGTTTGCAATTACAGCTATTAATCATTTTTTATAAGACCTGATCAGACAGGCACAGGTCTCTGGAGTAATCTTGGCCCACTCCTCCATGCAGATCTTCTCCAAGTTATCTAGGTTCTTTGGGTGTCTCATGTGGACTTTAATCTTGAGCTCCTTCCACAAGTTTTCAATTGGGTTAAGGTCAGGAGACTGACTAGGCCACTGCAACACCTTGATGTTTTCCCTCTTGAACCAGGCCTTGGTTTTATTGGCTGTGTGCTTGGGGTCGTTGTCTTGTTGGAAGATGAAATGACGACCCATCTTAAGCTCCTTGATGGAGGGGCGGAGGTTCTTGGCCAAAATCTCCAGGTAGGCTGTGCTATCCATCTTCCCGTGGATGCGGACCAGATGGCAAGGCCCCTTGGCTGAGAAGCAGCCCCACAGCATGATGCTGCCACCATCATGCTTGACTGTAGGGATGGTATTCTTGGGGTTGTATGCAGTGCCATCCTGTCGCCAAACACCACGGGTGTGGTTGGCACCAAAGACCTCGAACTTGGTCTCATCAGACCAGAGAACCTTAAACCAGTCTGCCTCAGAGTCTTCCAAGTAATCATGAGCAAACTGTAGACGAGCCTTGACATGTTGCTTTGAAAGTAAAGGTACCTTTCGGGCTCGTCTGGAACGGAGACCATTGCGGTGGAGTGCGTTACTTATGGTATTGACTGAAACCAATGTCCCCACCGCCATGAGATCTTCCCGAAGCTCCCTCCTTGTCCTTGGGTCAGCCTTGACTGTTCGGACAAGCCTGGCCTCGGCACGGGAGGAAACTTTGAAAGGCTGTCCAGGCCGTGGAAGGTTAATAGTAGTTCCATAAGCCTTCCACTTCCTTATGATGCTCCCAACGGTGGAGACAGGTAGGCCCCACTCCTTGGAAAGGGTTTTGTACCCCTTGCCAGCCTTGTGACCCTCCACGATTTTCTCTGATGGCCTTGGAATGCTCCTTAGTCTTTCCCATGTTGACCATGTATGAGTGCTGTTCACAAGTTTGGGGAGGGGCTTAAATAGTCAGAAAAGGCAGGAAAAAACAGATAATTAATCCAAACATGTGAAGCTCATTTATTCTTTATGCCTCAAATACTTCTTAATACTTGAGGGAACCAGACAGAATTCTGGTGGTTTGAGGGGTTGAATAATAATTGACCCTCTGAATAAACTTTTTACAATTTTAAAAAACAATAAACAAAGAAATAACATTCTTTTTTTGCTGCAGTGCATTTCACACGTCCAGGCTGATCTATAGTCCAAATGTCACAATGCCAAGTTAACTCCAAATGTGTAAACCTGCAAAATCTGCAGGGGGTTGAATACTACTTGGAGGCACTGTGTGTGTGTGTGTGTGTGTGTGTGTGTGTGTGTGTGTGTGTGTGTGTGTGTGTGTGTGTGTGTGTGTGTGTGTGTGTGTGCATATAAGATGTGTTGTATGCATAACTTCGACTGCCTTGTAAATTTGCACTGTCAAATCATATGCATTTTTTTTTAAGATTTATTCTGTACCCTCACATATTTGGGAATTAATTGCAGAGAATCATTTTGATTGGTCTCAGAATGCACAGTATATATTAAGCAATTGAATGCCTTTTCACATCTCCCCAGCACACCTGGGTGTGTATGATGATGGAACTTTGGGTGAGGTAAACTGCCTTGGGTGGATTAAGCGAGTCTGGTGTCAGTCTTCTTTTTTTTTTTTTTTTCTTCTTTTATTTATTTATTTATTCTTTAGGTCATAAATGCACACTTGGTCTGTTCACACCTGGCATTAACATGTTTTGTATTTGCTTACTATCTCCCCAGTGTGACCGGTGAGATCTGATTTTATTTGCCAGCGTAAAACCATGTTGGAGTGTTACCAGTGACTAAAGCTAGGTCTTTCATCATGATCTGCTGTTCCTCTGCTGAGTGCCAGTTAGAATTTTTTTTGTCATCTTTTGTTGCTGATATATGTGTGCATTTCAAGAAATACATGGTTTGTGGGAGGTAACAGAGGTTCATCAGGTTTGTTGACTTTCACAAGAAAACAGGTCCAAATGTTGGTGCTCCACCTCTGTACATACCTGTGTTTAGACACTCAGACAGCTGCATGTTAGCATGGTCTTGTTAAGACTGTAAAATATCACAGAATACACTTTTTGCTTTATTTTAGGACTATGCTAGGTGTCAGTTTGTTTCACGATGAGGACATGCTTGTTTATGATTGTATTATGTGAGTTGAGCAATGTTCGGTTTACTTGAGTACTGTATTATCTTTCCGGCCTAAATGTGTAGTATGTTTGTAACAACTGCTTTAGTGGGAGGTACAATTGAATGGTGGTGAAGGCTACCATGCCATATATATATGTTCTAGACTGTTCAGAAGTTTACGCTGTAACATACCAGTACGAGGTTTGAGAAGGCAATCAGTGTTCATATTATATTATTTTATTTATTTTTTACAGTTATTGCGGTCATTTGGATCAGTGTTGTTAAGAGATGAGAAATTAGCCTAAGAGTCCCTGGGATTCTTGGTGAGTTTGTCTTTGTCTCCTCTAACTTTACTTCGGCTGCTCTAGTTTTATTGTTTTTAAAGCAACCAAAAAGCATAAAAGTAAAGTTGCTTTCATTGAACTGCTCACTGTAACAACACCTCAAGAATGCTGCTTCAGTCACATCAACAGAACACACCTGCCTGACAAAGACTGATGGCACATTTGAGAAATGACAAGTTTTTTTATCTTAAATCTAAGTATTGCTGCACCTAAAACAAGTATGACTGTTATAATTGCTTATATAGAAGCTTATAACAGTTCAAGTTAGTAATTGTTGAGAACCAAGGCATTTTATAAATGGAGCCACTGGTAATACACAACACGCGTGACACTGTTGTGACTGAGAGCAGCAGTGCATCATCTAGCCTATGTCTGTATAACTGACCGAGCAAGGGTGTCCATCCTCAGCAAAAGGATCATATTGGCTGGCTCTGAAATGATTTTTAACCAACATCTTGAATATTCACTTTTTAGGAAGCTCATGTTGCAAGATGCACAGATGTGTTTTTCTTTCTCTCATATCTGTTTTTTGGTGCAGACTTTGAGCTGATTCATGAGCTCCCTTGGGAATGTCCTGCAGGCCAAGATCAGGCCGGACAGGCTGACAGAACAGAAATAGGCCAACTGTCTGGTCAGAAGCTCCTTGCACTTTGCCAGACTGAAGAAAGCAGCCTGTGGAGAAGATGAGTAATCATAAAAAAAAAATTAAAAAAAAAAGAGTCAGTATTGTGAAAGGAAGGTTCCCATGAGTCTGTTTAAAACATCTTTGCCAAAAAGAAAACACTTAGTACCTTTAAGTCTCTTCCACCAAACTGGATTTTAAGGAACGCAGAAAATGTGTATAATACAATTCTTCATTTGAAGCCAGAGACACAGAGATCTTTTAAGCTAGGATTTACTGTCATTTCAGACCTTTTTTAGTCATTTAAAACTTAAAATAAAAATTTAAAAATGCCTAAATACACAAACAAGACAGCTTAAATTAGCAGTCATGGGAACAGTGTTTTCCCCAACTTGTTTATTATTGCTACAGTACATGTGCAAAACAGCTGCACTGTAAGGTTATTTATTTATTTTTTTTAAATGTCTTCTGGGTGCAAGGCCCACTTGTTATAGTCCTCTTTCGTTTTAATCCAATTGTGCTCCACGAGCTCCAGTTGCGGTAACATGACACACCTCCACATCAGCCCCTAGATTCTTTAGCTCTTCCAGCCAAAGCAGCTGCTTCTGTGATAGACGGTCATTGGGGCCCTTCACCTCCACCAACTACAAGAAAGAGGCACAAATTAGTGGATGTTGAATAAACAGAGTATTTCTATACTCCATGTATAGAAAACCCAGCATCATCTGTTCTCATTTTACTACTTAATACTGTACAGGAACCCAGTGGCTCCCAATCCTAGGCCTGAAGCACCCCCTCTCCTATACGTAAGAGTTTCCCTGCTCTACATCGGTCACGTCAGCTCTAAAAAGGACAAGTAGCCAGTAAGTTTGATTAGGTGTTAAATCAAAAGTTCATCACAATAGTTGAATCCAGGACCAGGGATGGAAATCACTAGTAATAAAATGACAAAGGTACTAATGAAGTGCTTACTGATTTTCCTGAAGCAGCTGACATACCTACACCCTTTCTAATACTTACCTTATAGCTCTTGGTGGAGGTGTTCCAAACTACCAGGTCTGGAAGCCCTGCTCTGCTGTGTCTGTAGTCCTTTGCCATTCTTAGGACCACTCCACTTAAAAATTCACCTCCCAGACACGCCACCAAACTCTACACATTAAAACAGATCAAAACATTAATTTCTATTTACTTTATATTCTGACTGCTGAATTTCATGCTGCATTGACCTGCAGAATGAAACACAATGACTTGCTATAATCACCACAGAAGGTTGGTGAAAGCAATCTTAGAAAAGCAAAATAATTGTGTTTAAAGTCACCTGAGCTTGCAGAAGAGATGAAAATCGTTCCCAGTTTACTAATGCACAAACTCTTCCCTCTTGAGAGTTCCATGCTTCAGCCACTAGCTCATGCAGCGTTTCTGTGGACGCATCACACAACAGCTTTGCCCGAGCCTCGATAGCCTCCCGCCGATTCCCATAGAAAGAGTCGGTGTGCAAGTCCAGAGGACATGTCTGGTAAATTGAACAAAATGACCATCAAATTGGCTGAATAGTTTGTATATTATTTTTTTCTTTCAACTAAAAGTTTTCAATGTGTGTTTTGAGTTTTCTACCTGATAAGGGGTTCGGAAGACATCAGGAATCCCTTCCATGAAGACGATGTCCCACATTAGGAGACCAAACAGAGTGGAGAATGTAGAGCCTTCACCATGAATGCCTGCAACAGATGGGATCTGTCAGCAATTTACATGCGAAATTCAAAAGGGCAAATTATACTTCGGTATATCTGCAGCATCATCTGCCAGGCATCATGCAGACATTTCTCAAGAGGTAGAGTGTCTGCCAACATGCTTGAACATAACGTAAATGTGAACAACACTAGGAGGCAGTGGCTAAGCCAGAATATTCAGAAAACAAACAGGAAGCTGGAGAAGCAATTGGCAGGTTACTGGTTACTTGACCTTTTCTTAAAGTCACGGTGTCCTCCACATGCACAGCTTAACACTGACTGGTTTTCACCATTCCTCAAAAATATTCATAGGGATTCAACACAGCCAACAGGAGGGCAGTAACCATGAATGCATGTCCCTCCAACATAGACGCAGGGGCTTGTTTGTCTTGGCCGAAGCCCACTGTTTACCACTGCACAAAGCTCAATGGTGAGATCTCACTCACACACACACACCTCTAGAAGATTTGTAACTCCAACAATACTAGGAAAAAAGAGTCAGCATTTGGCTACACATCTTCACAGAAGTATACATCAGCCTTAAAAAAATATGACATGAGTTTATGGGAAAACTTGGGAAATAAGAAATGCAGTGTGACAGGCTTGGGATATGCTTGTTAAAATACCTTGATCAAAGCCAAGCTTTCTGTAGTGCGCCAGTGCCAGCTCCTCTACAGAGCATATGACCATGGCATTATCTCCATCCTCAGAGCCTTCATCCCCAGCAGCTGGTCTGAGAAACACAGACTTTCCCATACCACCTTCATGGGGAAACAACTGCCCTCGAATAGTCACCTGTCAACAGATACAAAAAACTGTCAGCTGCATTCCCATAAAAACACTGATCCTCTGCCATCAGCTTTAAAATGCCCATCTCAAATATTTATCTAGTTATAGATCAGACATTTGGTTTACAGCCAGGTGACACAAAAGAGCATGAAGGAGCCAGAACGGAATGCAAAGGTAGACTTATGCAGGGTTTATAGCAACGTAACAGGGTATGCACATCAGTTGATGTTACAACATCAATACAGTGAACATACATCCCATTCAATTATTCTTGGCTAACAATTTAAAGCAATCAGTGGAAATCTTAAATTTAAAAAAATTAAACTCACATGAGTTACATCCTTCACATTTAAACAAGGTATGTCACGGAGCAGCAGGCGATGTTTCTTAAAACTTGCAGACTCCTTCATTCTGTCAGCTCTCTGGTGTAGTGACAAACGGTGACCTGTCCGGACAAGTGGGTCCTTCAGTCCATCCCGGATAGCACAGATTGCCTTTCAATGTAGAATACACCATGACCGCTATGAAACTGACTTTGGTCACCAAACATATTAACTACAGTGCTCATTGCAATAAAGCCTTAAAATCAGGGGATCTTAAAAGTATTATGGTCATCTTTAGTTATTACTAATTAGAAATGTTCCATACAGACTGTTTAATGACCTCTTAACAGGAGTGCAGTTTTAATATTTGATGTTTACTGTTATTTGTACAACTGATTCACAAACTAACAAATCAAGAAGTCAGTAATAATTACTGAGATGAATGCTGTTCCTGTGTGAATCCTCTCTGAATAGGGATTAAAGGAATTATGAATACTGGTTTATCCTCTGATGGTTTTGCTATTTCATTCCTATAACCTAATACAGGACTGCCAGATGAAATCCATTCATTCACTAATGGTAGATAGTAGTGGTGTGTTGCTATTGTAGCTTTTTTTTTTTTTTTTTTTTTTTATAAAGGTGGGAACCAGCAAGTATACTTCAACTGTTTCAGTATCGCTTCCATAATAATAAGAAAATGCATTCAAACCATTGCAGAATACCAGTAGAGGGCCTATGTAACAGTGAAGTGAGAAACACCACTTCTGGTGTGTATCACACCCTGGAACAGGCTGAACTGCAGCAAATGCTGTGCCCAGCAGTCCCGTCCAATGAATAAGACTCTTAAGTAAAGGTGCCAAGAATTGAAGAATCTGTTTGTTTTTTTAGGACGATCTCTTTACATTCAAAGCTCCCTTTCTGTGTGTGTCTGTGTGGATCTATGGTACCTGCTCATGCTGTTTAAGGTGCTGCTGCAGATTGAGAGCCAGCCTGTCCCACCAGCGCCCTCTACTGTCCGGACAGAACACTGACTGAGAAAGAAGAGAACGGAGCTCCTCCACTGCATCCTATGCCAGCAACAAAGAATATGTACATTACTAGTAATCTTAAGGACCGTCTCAGCCTTGACAATATACCAATAGGAAGATGCATCACTGAGAATCCATTTTTCCCCTTACATGTTGTATTAGAATTGTCCTTTACAATATAGGCCAGTCAAAAAGACTCAATGGGAGCTATAATACCTATAAACCTATAATATAAAGTATAAAAGGATATCCTCAGTGTATCAGTTGGTACAGTGAAATGGGTAACACTGGTGCCCTTTATGTTGCAGACAGATGTTCAGTTCCCCAGCAAGTACACCTCACTAAACCAATAAAAGTGCTTGGCTAAAAGCCATTGCACTACAAAGATTCCCAATAGAATTTGGGTTTGCTGGAGTAAAAGTCATTGACCCCACCCAAACATTTAGGACCTGACATTTTACCTTTCAGTTTATTAGAGCTGTGCAGCTTCCTGCATTTCACATTTATGTTTACATACACACCTCATAGCGACGCAGCCTCTGAAGTATCTCAACTCCACGAGATAGAATCCGTATGTATGTCCAGCCCACAGTGAAACAGCGCAGGAACACTGGAAGCTCCTCCTGCCAACTGTGTACAAATACAGGCCCATTACCTCCTCCATGAAGCCACAAACAAATGGCTGATAAATAAGCAAATCTGCAGTACTGACCTTAAGTCACATGTTTGCTTGAGATCTTGCCAGGTAGCCTTTGCAGTGGTGTAGAGCACCAATGCGTCCTCCCAGTAGCCAGTCTGCATTGCTGCAATCACTTCTTGAAGGGATCGCATAGCAGCCTCATATCTGACCAACAGTATTAGCATAATTTGTTATAAAACACTATACCCCCCCACCACCACCTAAAAAATAAAAATAAATAAATAAATAAATAAATAAAAATGCCCAATTACCTAATTAGGTCATCCCGGTCCCGAAAAACCTGAGCAGAGCGCTGCACAGTGTATGCTGGGAAAGCCAAGCGCCCAGAGTTCACCAGTAGAATGGTGTAGAGCTGGCCCTGACCTCCAGCAGCCATCTCCTCCTCTTCCAGCGTGTCCGTAAGGGAGAAGAGGAGCAGGACGCGGGAGAACACTGCACGAGGGCCCCGGTGCAGACGGACACAGGAGCCTGCTAGCTGCTTTGCCCTACAAAAAAACATGAAACTACTTTGTGGCCTGGTATAATATGATGACGGGCACTGCTGCCCATCGACCTAGCCAGGAAAATCATACCTCTTGAGAATGACAGCACCAGTGTGGCTTCGACCAGGTGAACGGGCAAAGAGTGAGCGTTGTTTGGCCAAACGGAGAAGTCCTTCTATCAGTTGCTGTTTCTGAGTGCTGTTCCCGGGACCTCCTAGGTGGAAAGTTTTGGCCAGACTTCTGAGCTCTGGAGCTGGTAAAAGATCAAGAACTTCTTGGATGTCCTCGAGTTCTGACTCTACAGGAGAAACAGATTAGATAGTATACAGATATGGCTCTCATTCATTTCTATAACAGAAAGCTTTATTAATGCAATGAGCCAAGAAGTGTTCTAGTGATTGTGGCACCAATAAATGACATTGACTTGAATTAACAGCCTGCAACAGTTAATAATGCAGAATTCTCAAAAAGTAATAAAAAGAAATAATGATTTAAAAAGAGTCTTCATTGTAGAACTTTCACAGTACAACATGAAAACCTAGTATCCTCTAGAACTTTGTTCATTTTTGCCCATGTTGCCAAAATCATTTGGGGAAATACAATCTTCACTCAAGCATTATGACTGGAACCAACACCTTTGGGTTCAAACAAGCCCTAAACATGTTCCAAAGAGATATATAATATAAATAACAATACAAAACAACTTTTTTTGATCTTGACAGCCCTAATGAAAACCCAATAAACCTGAGCTTACAAAAAAAAAAAAAAACCAACCTGTTTGTAGGAGGCCAACACAGACAAGCTCCTGCACAACAGGTTTAAGGTCTGAGCTGATCTCTGAATAATCCAGTTTGCTGACTTGCAGCCATTTCAACTTCCTCTGGAACAGACGCACATACAGCATCTGTCCAGGCACTGAGAAACAGGGAGAACAGCGTTAGGCCTATAAAGGCAATAATATTGACTCCAGCCTTGACAAAATACATGAATATATTACCACTTATGTCAATGATCAATAATGTTTTGTTCATGCATAGTGCAGTAACGTATAATAAAGAAGTACGTATGAAAGGGAGCCGCATGTTATAGTCATTACCTGACAGCTGCTTGAAATTGTGGACAGATGAGAGGTCCTCCTCGTTAAAGAGCACCAGATCATCCTTGTTCTCCAACACTGCTTCCAGAACAGTCAGGAAGTTCTGAAGGTAATATGGTTGTCTGTGTGAACCACTATGGTTCATAGAGCTCTCGCTAGGAAGATCTTTGCTTCCAGCTGGTTCCATAGGCTCATCTCTGTCTTCATCCACAAGTCTAGCTTTTTTGACATCTGGCAACAAAGCACTGATTTGTGATGTCCGACTTCGACTAAACATAGGAAATGCTTTGTTATTACGGCTATTCCGAACAGATTTCTGTTTCTTCTGCACATTTAAGGCTGCAGGCGTGTCAGGTGTCTCCTCTTTCTTCCTCTTCATTAATTTAAATACAGCAGCAGTTTTCAGTGGCTCCACATTTGGCACAGTCTTCTCAGCTTTGTCTTTGCTTTCTTCAGCTACTTCAGAATGTAAAGTCTGTGCTGATTTAATACTTATTCTATTCTCATCACAGTTCTCTCTCTGTGAACTACCGTTAGACTCTGCATCAGCAGTTGCTTCAGTATTCTCAACTTTTGGATTCTCTGAAAACTTCAGTGCTCTTCTGGAGAGTTTTGAAGACAAGCTACCAAGACTGACTGTCTTGACCACTTTAGCTTGGCAGTTTGCTTTAGGTGACTCTTGCCTTGCTGTGCAATTCTTCTTAAAATAGGGGCTTGTTTTTATATTCTGATCCTTTCCCTGTATGCTTGCATCTTCATTCTCCTCCTTCTTCGGACTCCAAAGAACATCCTTTGAAAGGTGCCGGGTTGCTTTCTCTTGTTTATTTGGGCTGGCTGCTGAAGCTTCTAGGTCATTTTCCTCAAGAAAGTCCTGACACTGAGAGTCAATGTGTTCGTTAATTTTAAAGCGAGGAATGAGCTTGCCACATAGTGGGCAGGCCAGTTTGGATGGTGGTGTGTTCTTGAAAAATGAAGTAATAGAAGGCCCTTTTTTAGTAATGGCATTCTCTTTTGTTTTGCCTTTCTGACCATCTTTTTTTGCCAGGGAAAGTCTCTTGAAGGGCCGCGCCTGGTCTTTGGATTGACTCCTACCAGCCCCGGAATCCATTTTAATTCACATTCCTTGGGTGACTAACTTTGTAGAAGTCCAGAGATACCTGAAGTGGTTTGGAGGGGGAAGCTATGCCTATAGCCTGGTTTCAGAACCTACGAAAGCAGACATACAGATTCAATTTGTTCCACTGTCAAGAGTTTAGTTGGTTGTAGTCATTGTGTCAGCAGTTCGCAATTGCAACTCTGATTCCAATCACTTATTTCAGCTTTAACCAAACAAGATATCAGCATCAGCACTTAGTTCATGACCATAGTCTTAGCCTGTATCTATATATTGTGTACACAATATAACTGGGTTACATTTCTCAAAGAGTTTCATGATTACCTGCCCTCTCCTGACCTCAGGGTGCATTTGTAATTTCGCTCCAACACACATCTGAAACCAAGGAACTCTCATCAGAGTGCTGCAGAGTGTCCTAATAAATACAAAATAAATGCACAAACCATTGTAGTTAGTTTTTAATCAAATTCATCCAACTAGATCAAGTTAATGTCAATGCACAAGTAAAAATTAAATCTGTTGCCATCCATTTCAAACAGCCATGAAACTCAGAGCGTAATTTACAAACACAGCCTAGCGTTGATCAATCAGGTTTGTTTTACAGAAATTAATAATTACCTTACTTACCTTGAAGTAATTAACAAATTTTACCAAGGCCTATGCATGTGTAGAGCCAATGCTATATCTGTACAGGACTGTGGACTCTCCAGCACAGGGACTGCAAACTGCTGGCCAACTCCAAAGATATCTAAAAAGTGCTACAGTCTGACTTCTTATTATTTTGGTGTTTTTCTAAACCAAATAAACACAGAACAGGTCTGTTAATTGCATTGGATTTCATTTCAGATGGTCCTTTTCACCAGTCCACTCCAATGGCAGGAGTCCTTATACAAAATAAAAAAGATGTTTCTCCACTGTCTTTGAAAGCTTCAAAAGTTTCTTGAAGGAGGAGACTGATTTAAAAAACAAAAGAAAAAACCCAAAGTGACTAATGGAACCACCGAAGATAGCACACCACACTTAGGCCTTTTACTTACAGTCCTTGCATGTAAAGGAACCATCATCACCATTAACCACACCCGTTTGTTTTCCACACTTTTCATGAAACCATCTGTGGCAAACAAAACAAGCAATCCAGTTCTCCATGCATTTTAAATCCCTGCTCTGCCCATACATTCTCCCGCACACCGAACAGATTTCGAAAACCTCAGTTTTCACCTGTTGCTCCTGTTGTTTCTTGGATTTCGTCCTGGTCCTTTTGGTGACTTGTCCTTTACTAGTTGCATGGAAACTAGGAATTCTAAGATTCTTTTTGGTGTCTGGCTTTGCACAATCAGTTGTTGAAAGTATATCAGCAAAGCTCCTTCCTGCCGCAACCACTTCAATTTCACAGACTGGCACAGGAGAGGTCAACATTTTGGCTAGACTCACTGAGGAGCATTCTAAAAAGCTTAAGGGAACACACTGATGATGGCTGGGAAGAGCAGGTTCCAGAGCACTTCCAGCAGCAGAGTTCTGGGTGGCTTGCTGCAGCATGTTTGATACAAGGGCATGTGGCTCCTGCTTCTGCACAATCTCTGCAGCGAGGCCTATAGAGCTGATAAGGTCAGCGTTAAGCGGATATATTCCGGTTTCACAAAAGCCCGCCTGAGCAGTTTGAGCTGAAGCTGACTTCAGCCAGGCCTTTGTAAACACAGAAAAAAATAAATTCTGCAGGGGTTCCTTAGGCCTGGATTGGCTAGAGACATTCTTGCTTTCCAGAATCCAGTGATGTTTAAGGGTTTTAAACAGTGCCCGCTGAGTCGGCTGCAAAATGAGTTTGGCGTGACGGGGAAGGCGCGCTACATGCACATTGCGGATCACCATTTCGCTGAGAAAGTCGAGGTTGAGGAAGTGACTGCTGTCACCATCCACGAGTAGTACATGTGGTCTGTGATCATCTTTAGGAAGAGCTGCCACAAACCTTTTGCCCCAATCCAGCAAGAGGTCAGATGCAATCTTTCCGTTGTCCGACACCCTTATTGTTGTGTCGGTCGATTCTGAAGACAGCCATTCTGCCTTTAGCTGGTTTCTTTTGAAAATGAGTTGCAAAGGGCCATATTCACCCGCTGCATTCAGACTTGCCAGGACGGTTGCTGCCATCCCCTCACAACCAGGAGCCTCTGCCTCTGAGGAGATCGAAAGTTCTTGGAGCTCCGTTTCATCACAATTCCATACATGTGACGGGACATCTTTGATGCCCAGACTGTTTAGAATTGACTCATAGTTCTCAAACCACTGCCTCAACACAGCCGGTTTCAAACGGGGTGCCCTGACAGCTGAAAGGGCTTCAGTCTTCCTAAAGCTGAGGCCTGGGTTTCTCTTCAGAAAGCCCGCAACCCAGTAATAGCCTGCTCTCCTCTTTGTTTCTGAAAAGCCTCTGATTTTGTTTGCTTTGGCAAACTGGAAAGCCAAATTCTGAACCTCTAGTTTGCTCATGGGAAACCCAGTTTTCGCCAAACCTCTAATGAGCTCAGCTAACTTTGCCTCTCTTTCTTGGGAAATAATAGGGTTTCTCCCAATGGCATGCTCATAACCCTTAACCATCCCCTTCACTCTGCGCTGCAGGGTTGACTTGGGGACATTCCATGCCCTCGCAAGAAGTCGTATCTGTGGCAGCTGTCCTGCCTCCACTTGCTCCTTGTACTGCTTGAGTGCTCCCTTCATTCTCTCCTGACTCCACTGATTCAGCTTCCTTTTTTTCTCTTGTTGGTGACACGCTTTCTCAGGACTAGCGCTGCCTTCTTTCTCCTCGCACTCCATCATGATCTAAAATACATCCTCAGATTCAGAACAAGACAGTATAAAAGGGGCTCAGATACATCATGCACCACAAATCAGCCCATTCGATGCCAACTTCAGGAAACCAGATAGTCTGAGTGAATAGAAGAAGATAAGAGTGGTCACCAATACATTGCACCTACTGATTGATTTGGGGGGTATTAATAAACATTAGCTACATAAGAAGATAAACCTACACCTGTCTCTAGAACAGTCTAACGGGCAGCATCAAAACTAGGCCAGCTATGCAATGGTGCGATGTCCCACTTCGGCTGATGGCCCACTTTACGGTTCTATTTTTTAGGGGAAGACGACCTCGGTTTAAGCTCAGCTATCCAGCTTACAGACACGCGTAGCTAGCTAGCTAGCTAATGAACAGGCGTTAGACGAAGTCCACACACCAGCTCCAGCTTTACTGGGAGGCTAACTAGTGCTAGAGGTTTGGGGGAAATCACGGTTTTTCAGCACGTAAAGACAAACAGGCAGTCCGGTCTGCAGCTGTAGAGAAGCCGAGTAGTAACTGTGAGTTTAGACAGTTGTGTCCGTACCCATTTCAGCAAGCTGGGAATACTGAGAGCCATAAATCCAAACAGCTTCTCCTCGTTGAGTCCTCAGATACACAGATACAGCTGCCCAACTCACTCCTGCGGCGCTGCAACCTGTAACTCATACTGACGCTGGTATTAAAAATAAGAGCTAGTCCATTAATCAGCGCTAAATGTTTATCACTCTCAAACGGACAGGTTTAGGGTAGCGGGTGATATTCAGTCAGCCAGCCAGTCTCCATTAGCAGCAATACTGGACACCGGAGCGTGCATCTGTAGTAATGAAACGACGCTAAAGACGTTAGCGCGAAAAACAACGTCACGACGCTTTTCTTTTTCACATTAAAAGTCTTCCTGCACTGAAATAAAAAAAAGTCCTTGGCAATAAAGATTGCTTTCAGAATTGTGTGGAATAGAACGCGAATAAAACAACAAAAAATGCGATTAATACAGACGACATAAAGATTTATCTCATATTAATGAGATAAAACACTATGATTGGTCAACTAACAGAGGGAACCTGTATGAAACACACTAAACAGCGCTGTCAGGACCGACCTCTTCAAAATTCTCCAGGACAAACAAAATGTTCATAATATTGACAAAATACAGATATTAATGAAAGAGATTAGATTGAGTTGAATGTACTGATGAGAGAACTGCATACTTATATGTATTATTTTACTTTGAAGCTTTGAAGCTTTTTTAAGCTAGCAACTCAAAGCTCAAGTCATAAGTCACATATAGCAGTCTGTGCAGTTTGGGCAATATATATTTATTAAAGAAATAAAGATGTGTTAGCTTGTGGCTAAAGTGTTACACTGTGACACAATGAAGCACAATGTTTCAGGAGTCAGGTGGTAACATTTCGGTTTGTACAACACTTGTTTTCAGTTCTCATTTGTGAAAGTAATTTTGTCTGTAACATTGTTTAGGGATGTTTCACCAGAAGAACCATAAAGGTGCACACTCGTACTTACACTGTACACAACTGAACATATTTTTTGAAAGAATAAGACGAGCGAGGTTTGTTACAAGTTTATTTAGAAACAAGTTAAACGTAACACTTCAATTAACAGTCCTCCCCACTTAAAATGAAAAAAAAAAAAGCTAAAACCATAAAACATAGAAAAAGCATTCCTAATTCCTGAGGGAATTAAGGTAAAAGGTAGCAATAAAAACACAGAAATACACATTTCTTCATAGCGTGACCTGAAAATGAAAAGGCAATCCTGCATCAATAACTTAAAGATAATTAAGAAAATAAACCATTTATTTAAAAAAAAATGAAATGTGAGAAAATCCATTCCCTGGTGTGTATCTTGCCTTAATGCCAGCATTAAGTAAAAGGATGATGCAGAATCTTACAGGACCAGCAACGGTATTTTTGACACACAGCACAAGACACACCTGGAAAGGGGAAGAGGGGCCTGCGAGAGGGTTTCCTATTTTCTGCTGCATAATACAATGACAATTCGTAACATAACTACAGCATCAACTCTAGTCAGGCCACATATTTCTCTGTCTTTGAATAGTATGAAAAAATATTGGGCCTCCAAAGTGACCTCTCACTCCTTGTCTCTGATCATTTGGTGGTAAAAATGTCTTCTTAGCAATAAATACCTTATACAGCACATTCTAATCCACAGCAGCGTTTGTAATGTAGACACATTTCTGACTTAATACATTATTCTTCTGTCTTCGCAAACATAGATCTGCTACAAAACAATTTTTGGTTGTAGCTAGAGGTAGTCTATATTTGATTAATAGGCTACATCTTAGACCAATTTAAGACACGAGCTGGGTACTACATTTCTTGAACATGGTTAGAGCTACTGTCCATGTGCATTCAATGAGGTAATGCAGTTTTACTTAGAAGTATTTATGGCAAAGTAGCGGAAAACCTTCTGAGGAAACTGAGACAACAGGTTTTTCACAATTCAGCTCCTAGTCTATGATATGGAAGTAGCAGACTCAAATCACATTTCATTACCATCTTTACCATTTCTAATAGTATGTGACATCTCTGAACCTGTACTGCTCCTTCTCACCTGCTTTTCAGGCAACTTCTTTCTACTGTCACCTTCCTTTCAAATCCACCAAGGCCCTGTTTGTCCCTAAAAGCACTGCAATGGACAAATTGGAGAGAGATTACAATGTAAAAAAAAAAAAACACTAACACTAACAGCTCCTGATGGAGGGAAAATGTTTTGATTGTTTACAAGTGATTCCCAATAACAATAACAATAACAGATAACAGATTACAACTTCTGTGAGAACTGCAACTGCAACCTGATTCAAATCTAATTTAAGAACATTGTAAATCTAATTTTCTTTGGATGTTGGAAGAAACAACACTTTGAACTTGACCCACTTCCCAACTCATTCGTCTTCTTTTTATACTTTCTAAAATCCATTCAATGCTAGGTTTTCAAACAACATCCTACCTTTCCTTGAGTAAACTGTGCCCCATTTTCAAACATGCATGACTTCTCAAGTGCTTCTGAAAGCAAAGGGGAAGAACAACCACTATAGAGAACAGAACGATGAGGATACGAGAAAACAGAACATCACAGTGACGTCAGTGGAAGTATAATATGCCACTTTCTCGCTGTGTTGCGATTCATCTGAACAGAAAGGTAATGCTGCATATTTAATAAACTTGAGGGGCTGCAGCACCACAAGGTGGAAAAGCTGGCCTACATTTTCTGTTGAGGCAAAGACAGAAAAAAGACCCTGAATCAGAACAAACGTGAACAAAACAAGGTGACAAAAATTCAGATGATGAAAAAAGAAACAAAAAATGGGAGAAAACAACAAAAAATTGAAAATCTCTTTGTTTTGCTTCACATGGAAGACACAATGAGAACAGCTGACCTTAAAACATGCTTCCTGCTGCTCGGTTCGCTTTCAAAGTGTGTTTTGACGCACTCTAACAGGAAAAGAATGGAAGACTTAGAGAGCACAGGAGACGATGAGGGAACGAAAAGCCTTCCTCGTCAACAAGATCAGCAGCTTCTTTTTGCGCTTTTCTTATTTTTTTACTACCCAAGAGCATGAATTTTGCTAGCAACATTTACTCCTAAGAAAGCACACAAGTTATATATATATATATATATATAGAGAGAGAGAGAGAGAGAGAGAAAATAAAAAATACAAAAAAGTAAACATCTTGACTTTCACACAAACAAATATGAATAAAATAATAAGAATGCCATTTCATTACAATAGTGCCAAAAAAATAATAAGATATAGCTTGCATAGGGGGATGAAAGAAACATAGGTAGAAACACTTTGTATACCGAAAGGCAATGTGGGGACTTTTTTTTATCACATAGTGCAAAACCCCAAGAAGGACCTAGGGAGGGATCATTAAATACAACTTCTCCCCCACACCCATGTTAATACCAGCCCTAAACAACCTGCCCACCTTCTGCGTGTTTAATAAGGGACCATTATTAAACCCTCCCTAACCCACCCATGCACCCTCCCTAAATCCCCCAGACAACGTGGACTTTGGTCTCTTGTGTGATCAGCGATTGGGTTGTGAGCCTGTGAGATGGCTGTGGTGATGGAGATCGTGTGACCCTTCCCCTGCCCACTTGATTGTTGATTGCCGCTAGCGCATCTTGTGATCGTCAGTGTTGCCCATGTTGGAGCCAGGGCTGGGGTCCTGCTGTCGCCTGGGCTGAGACACCACACACAAACACACAAAGAGCACAGTTCAATGGGTGTTATTTGCTTGGAAATCCGAAGAAATTGCATAATCCCGTTACAGATGAAGTCTGTTTCTTTTTGTTAAAGGCAGGAGGATTTAAATCATGAGGAGCCACACTACAATCATCAGTCTCCAGTTATACATAATTATTTTACAGAAGTCAATGACTGAACATGCCTTGATATTAATTCTGCACTCTGCGTAATCTGTGTAAGTAAAATGATTTTTAGCAGATATTACTTGTCTCTGGTAGATATGTCAAGGAAAGAACAGTGTGGAATTTTGTTTTGTACTAGCATCAAATATGCAACCGATGCTGCACATCCCACATGACATGCACACATTGTGATGGCAATGCTGAAACAATATATTGTGCAGCCCTAGTCTTGAGTATCAAGATTATATCTGTATAAATGTAAATGCACCCAAGATGCATTATACAAATCTTATCACTCAAACCACGCATTTGAGCCATAGCGGTGAATGTGTCTCTCTAAGACACATTCGACAACCAAAAACCCTCCCAGTCCAACCAAAACAGCAATAATAATTGTCGCACAATGAACAAATTTGCATATTTGAAGCCACACAGGAATCAGATTTCATTCTGACTAACCAGAGAGACATTTGACAACCCAGTATAAAAAGTGTCCGTATTTTACACATTGTATATTACACATTGATGTAATTTGTCCTGGTGAGTGCACCCATGCATTGAAACTACTATTATTTGCCACCATATTAATAACCTCATGACAACAAAATATCAACTTTACAGGGGAAGGAAAAATCTACAACTTTCCAATTAGGCAAAAAAAACAGCTTTTTGTGTGACAACAACAATATACTTTATACTTTCAATATACTATATAATGATTTACTATCATTTACAGAATATATATTTACAGAATAAATTACTACAGTACTTCTAGGATCTGTTACCAAATACCACGGGACACTTCCAGGCCTTGATGAGTCAGAGCTGTTTTGGTGGTACGAGAGGGGCCTACACAATATTAGGTTGTAATGTTATTGCTGATTGTTGACTATGCCAATGTTTAGTCACTTAACATGTAGGCAGTTCTAAATGACTCCCTAACTGTAGAAAAAAATATTTGTATAAAAATGCATACAATGAAGGATTTATGTACACTGATTTCCAGAGAATTTTTCTAGTACGTTTCACATGCGGTTTGTGCAGCAGAGGGCAGCAGAGGCCAGCTCAAGTGTGGACTCTAAAATTAAAAATTCAGCTGCTTTTTTTGGTTTGAGTGGCAGACAGTCATTAGTCAAGGGGGAAGTCTTCAAATCACTAGCTTTAAAAATAAAAAGGTGACGGCTGCCTCCTGTCACAGATACATATGTTTATGTGCATATGCCTAAATCTCTCCCAACATAGACGTCTGGGCACAGCCGGGGCAGACAGACAGGCAGACAGCAAGGGAGAGACAGACAGAGAGGCAGACGTAGTCACAAATCGGCCATCTGACATAGCGTGAGCTCATCGTCCACCTGACTAACCGTTATAGCAGGTTCTAAGCCTGGAGCTACCCCCCCAACTCCACCACCCCCCAATATCCTCAGGGTCTCAGTGAATCCTTGAAACTTCAGCATTAAACAATATCTATTAATCAAATAGACTGCTGCAGTTTTCTTTGATGTGATTATAATGGCATAGGAGGATGAATCAGCAGTCTGTAGTTAAAGCTTCTCATCATGCTTTTTCCACTGCCTACCATTACTCACTCCCATTGCATCAGTGTGGTTAGAAAGCAAAAAGAGAGGAGGTTTTATTTCAAAGAGCTGTGCAGCCACTAAACGCGATGGCGCACACACGTACACACAAATAATTGCAGTGTTTGTATGCTGTGAATAGACGCATTACAGTGACCTACACAAAAGCATGTTGCTTATTACGTTGGAACCTTCGCAAGTTGAAAAGCTCTTAATTGACCCTCACACACCTAATCCAACTCTGCCACTGAGAGATAACAGAAAAGAGGTTTGCAGTTCACATACCAAACCACAGTACTGACGAGCAATCTGAAAAAACTCTGTATAGCAGACATTTAGACATCAAAAGACAGACAGATGTTACCGCTAAGCACTAGGGTAAGCATCAGTGTGTGTATATGTGTGTATATAGTGTGTAGACGTGTGTGTGTGTGTTTGTGTGTGTGTGTGTATATGGAGAAGAGTTGATATCGATCATATGGAGCCAAGCAGGAGTGTTCGCCTGTACCGCAAGTCAATAGAGCTTAGATTAGGCTGGGCGAGACAGCACTCCTAATGAAGATGATCAATACTAATGATATATTAATACTTTCTGTGCCTGACCATCAGTCATACTCTAATCCCACCTGCAGTAAAGGCTTAAAGTTGGATGAAAAATGGCCCATCTATTCGCCATCCATCAGAGAGAAGGTCATTAAACCCTTGCCCCCCCCCCAACACCCCCCCACCCCTGCCCGACACTCACTCCCCCACCCCTGTGCACACCCCCATACACACAGTTCTGTGGTGGGACCACACACTCGTGCGCTTTTACACAAACATACAATGTTGAAAGCATTACATATACAGAAAGAAAAGTCAGTAAGGTTTACACATACTCTCTGCTACACAAACACACACATGCTACCACAGACAGATCCTATACTGCTTTTTTTAATTCTACACGGTTGAAATATGCTAATTAGCACAGGTTTTGTATTAGCAGTATTTTCGGCGCATACATACTTCGTAATTTCGACACATAAAATGTTGGCACAGTGATTATTACAGTGAAAGAAGTAAATATATATATACTCTGTTACATATGCCCTGCTGTTCTTATTTATGACTACTGGAAGAAGCAGCTAATGTGCATCCAGATATTACAGTAAAACTATTAATGTAATAATGTTTTTATGCAACTGTAGAAAAGCAGCATTTTTATATTCAGAATTTATATTCATATTCACCTTCCACCAGACTGTATTGATCTGATTTACTCTACCTCCAATTCCCCAGCTCTGCAAGCACACCATGCTACACCAATAAGAGTCCATGGCCAAGACTCCTAACACTATATTGGCTTTAGCTGAATTCTGAAAAGGTAAATGTTACTCGCCCTTGCTTGTTTGAGTTAGCTTACCCCAGCCTTACCTCTCCTGTGAGTTGCTGCAACCCCTTTTTATATGTAAGCTTTATAATTTCTCACTGTTAAACCACTGACCCAAAGTACTCCTTCTACCTACAAGTGCAAAGCCTATCAAGCTGGCTTGATAGCAGATTTAACAGGAAGTCTGTATTCACGTCATAACATAAGAATAGAAACAAATGCACACAAATTGGTAGTCAGAATGTGATGTTTCTGATATATCACTGAAATGTTGGGATATCTAATTCACTTTAATAAAGGACTAATTAGATCATCTAGGTACTAGATTGGGTATATGCCAGATTAATAACATTAACTGTATTATACTAGAACTTGCACAGTACTGAATCTGAATCTGTATGAATCAGTGTGTTAAAACAATCTCACCCTATGTGTCTGAATCTGTTTTGAAATTAAAGATAGGAGACTTTCTGTCTTCCAAGGCTAACCTCACTCTTTACCTCAGATAATGCACTACTGCCCTCATCCCTTTATTTCAACAGCCATGTGTGCACAAAATAACAGGCTGTGCTTTATAAAAAAAAACAACAACAACATACAACTGGGTCATCTCTTCTACACCAGGCTACTAGTGCGCAGCTCTTTGTTTTCGATCGAGTTACTCCAAGCGGAGGACAGGCAGTGGCCGGCGTGACCACAGTTATGCGTGAGCTGCGTGTCGGACAAGGGCCAGAGAGCCCACAGGGTTCGACCAAACTCAACCATTATTCCCCAACCCAGAATAAAGCGCAGAAAGAGGGGAGAGAGAGGAGTAGGGTGGAGTGGCAGCAGCAAAGGGAAATGGAATCCAGAGTTACAGTCTCAAAAGGGCCCTCAAGGTCTGAGGAATCCACGGCACTGGTGGGATGAGAAAGCATTTGTTAAGAAATAATTACAGGGGCGCGGGTTTTTCCCTACAGTTTGACGTGATTTGCTGACAAGAGAAAAAACACTATTATAGATGGTCTTGACCACCATGAACAAGAAATGTTGGTGATTTTCATACACCGTAAAAACATGTTTAAAAAAACAAGACCTTGGCATGATTGATTTTCAAAGGGTGGAGGGAGGAATAAAATGCCGGTGGTTCATCAGAAGGATGGCTGTGGTCATGTGCTGCCAAGCTGTGTCTGGGAACTCCCAGAGGGATCTGCAGCCGGGACAGAGGAGTCCTACGATGGAAGTCTGGCCTCTATTAGCAGCACAATTATTGAGACAGAGCAAACTGACTTCTCGTTCAGTGATGAGATGTGGCCTCTCGTTTTGGTTAAGAAAGTATCGTTTAACTGATAGCAGCCTTACCAGCCTGGGTCATGACAGTTTTTTTTACAATAATATACAAAGTACAGAAACAGACACACATTCAGACACACACAGAAAACCAAGCAATAACACACAGATCAAGCTGCTCTCATGCATGCACATGCTCTTATGGAAAGTCTTTCACAATTCACAAAGGACATAAATCCATGCAGTCTCTCTCTCTCTCTCTCTCACACACACACACACACACACACATACACACACACACTTACAGGCACAGACATGGTTTAGTGCATGACACAGGGATAGAGAGAAGCAGAAGAGACAGACCCTGGTCCGTGAATGCCATCAGTCCCAGATTTTTGATGCCACAGGGTCCTAAAAAACACAATTTGGTTTTCAACTTAAGAGCGCAGTTTGGATTGACTTCAGAATGATTCTGTAGTATTGCAAAGACTCTTCATGCACTGAGCCACGACTCAACAAGTAAAGCACATTACATACACACACAGACACACGCACACAAACACCCAAGATACACAACTTAGATACATACATACACATTTTCAGTCACTCCCAAACATAGTTTTACACTTTAGGTTTACTTAGTCATGGCTGATTCTTATACGCTTATCCATTAGTAAAAAGCATAATACAGCACGTTAGTGACTGTAATGAAAAAGCTAGCAGAAAAATAAAGCTGACAATTAAAGCAGAGCAATAATGAAAATACAGGAAGAAACAGCACACAAGCACAGAAGGCACAGAACACACACGTCCTGTTTGTCCCACCACATAGATACAGAATATGCTGCTTTGTTTTTTGAGTGTGAATGTATTAAAACCTTAATTAAATAGGCACACACCAATACTTACACATTCACACATGCGCATATAAACACACTCACCTCCAGGTCCTCGCGATGTGAACGATCCCTGTCCTCAAAATCACGAGTCCTCCTGCGAGCTTCCTCAAAGGCTGCCTGAGCCAGAGCGTCCTCGTGCTTCTCACGCACAAACATACACAAAAAGAAGAGACAAAGAATGCACATCAGGATAACTGAATGCTCAGAGAGTAGAAAAAACAGCCATGTCCTAAGACACAGTTTTAGGTGTACAATGTGCTCTGCCTCATTATACCTGTGCTCTTTCATCATCATACTCCAAACAACCCATCCCATCCAGACGCTGCAGATCAATCCAGCCTCTCCAGATCACACACACTCCATTCAAGATCATAGGGGCCTTCAGATACACCTGTGCACAGAAACACACAAAAAGAGGTTTTAGTAAATACACAGTATAATAGCATAAGTAATAAATGGGTCATTTTGAATCATACAGCACTGTCATATTATTGTGTTACCCTGCTGTGTTAAGCACTGTGCTGCTGGAATATGAAAAATGCTTTATGTTAGGATGTCAAAAACAAGAGGAGTATGACAACATGCACATGATGAGTGCTACTGCTAAAACCACCCATCATCTCTGTGACCAAAACAAAAGCCCTTCACAACGTCACGCCCAGCCATACAACACAAGCACATTTGAATTAGAAAACGTGTTGCAAGCCTCGTCAAGGCAAGGAGCTTGGTGCTCCCATATGGGGGCCCACTGTGTATATGGTCCACTGTTATTTTTTAAATTTCCCTCAGCGCCAATGCTCTGTTTTTCACTTCCTATGATGAGGGCGTTTATTTATAGGGGATAGCGTAGCGCAGAGAAAGGCTACACCAACACACTCTTAGCAGAGACGAGTAAAGTCTGTCTGTATTTATTTATATGAGCAGGGGCAATGGGGACGCCGGGCACATGATTACATCTGTGTATCTGTTAGTAAAAAAGAGAGAGCGAGAGAGAGAAAGAGACTGAGAGGCAGAGAAAGAGTAGAGAAGTCTGTCATGGAAGTAGGCAGGGTGGAGTAGAGGTAGGTGTGTATAGGGAGGGAGAGAGAGAGAGGGGAAGATAGTGAGCGTCAAAGAGAGAAGGATATGGGACGATAGGGGTATAAACTGGCTCTGAGCCACAGGACGATCACATCTCAGCTGCCGAAGAATCCAGGCTGAGACAAAAGCGTGCAGTCTAACAGTCTCTGGCTGCTGTTTATTTCTGTAGCAACACTGTGTGGGAGAGAAGTGGCTATAAACACATGTGCACGCCCACACACACACAAAAACACTCACAAACATACATAATGACTGGACATATAGGTCTGGATGCCCCTGCTTCAAGCTTTTAATGGTACAAATTGAACAAATCCTCTACAGAAGACAAAACTTAAATTTGGAGCACATTTTTGCTTATTTGTTGAATTAAACATATTGGAAAGAACTTCACTGTGCCATCATTTTGTACATATCACATAAATTCTATTTGTTGCTAAATGCAATTAACAAGCTGTAATTGTTGTTATTGTTGTTAGGATATAAACTAGGATAAAACACTTAACTTGTTGCATACTACAATATATGTAACAAGAGTTTTTCAGTATCTAACCAGCCTTGATCCCAAGAACAAAAAAATTTGTTTTGTACCTGATGGGGCAGGTTAACCCTGTTCTTTGTAGTCTGCTTCTAAAAATGTGCACAAACACTCACAAGTACACACACACCACCAAAAAGCCACCAAAACCATACAAGCAAAATACCAAATACCAAAATTAGGCCTGAAGTTCTGCTCTGCTCCAAAACTGCACATGGGCGCTAAAACCCAGATCACACTGCAGTGTGTGGAAGGCCACTGAATGTCCCCCATTGGGCAGAACTGACCACTCTTCCAACCTGCCAGCCGACACACTGTGCCCAAAACAGACACAACATGGGCTTTGTCTGCCGTACTGCACTGCTTTAACTGTATCTGTGCGTGAGTGTGACTGTGCCCTTATGTGTGCATCAGTTGTGAGGAAAAGGTTTCCTTCCTTTTCACTGACTGACTGAAGTAAAGCGACAAAAACTAATGCTCAAACAATGCAGCTCATTCATAAATTCATTCATTCATGCTCTTATGTTATATTTATTTCTGACTTTCTGTTCAAGTTCAAACAAACATTATAGGATTTTATTTAATAAATGTAATATAAAAGCAATGTTGAAGAAAAAAAGAATGACATATCTGATAATGAATCATAATTTCTGTTGAACATAATATTAAGCATACAGATGCCCCTTCACAATAAAAAATAAAACATTTTTAGTGAATTAAACATTAAACATTTTTTTCAACCTGTTTTGTTTTTGAGTGCATGTATAACATACCAATTCTGTAGTGAATTTTTATGTGATTTTTAATCATGTTTAAGAATGAATCAGGTTTACAAATTATAGTTAACTGACTATTAAACTAAAAAAATGTCTAAAAACTAACTACAGAACCATATTGTTGCTGCCACACAAAAACCACTGATCTGTGGTTCTCCTGAAAAGGGCAAGGGGTTTGCTTCAAATGGACTCAACGGGGGTGATCTGCTGCATTTGAAAGCTTTCCGCTCCCGGTGCCACTAGTGGGGTTAATTTTGTCACGTGATTGCTTCGACTTATTGTCTGCATGGCTAAAAACCTTCTTCTTTGAGAACGGCTCCTTGTTTGCTGGTGTTTTTTGCAAGACAAAATGCTATACATCAGAAAGCACTGTTCTTTGTCGTTTGAGTGTGAATCAGTGCACAGCACTGCTAAAATACAGCTAAGAGCAGTATCTTCCTTTCTCTCTCTTAGTCAGCCTGTATCCATTTCCTACTATCTTCTTCTGCTTATATTTTGTCTTTCTTTTTCTTCTCTTTGTTTTGGGTCTACCTCACTCCTCCACACTTCCTCAAACACAACTCCTTTACTCTTTCTTTTCCACCTCGTTTTCTCACAGTAAACACCCCCTCACGCGCCACCCGAACAAACACACACCCTGACTCACTCACGTGTAAACCAACTCCAATATGCAAAGTACAGGCTGGGCAGCATGACAGAGGTTTAACTAAATATCAATGAGACAGAGGCGACAACAGCCCAACTGAAATCATATCCTCATTTCAGAGAGATGAATCCCCCAAACATTTAGGTCAGCACTTCAAAAGACACCAAGCACACACAACCACACACACAACCAAACACACACATGCGGCCAAGAGAATTCATACCATATAATTAAAGAGTAAATTTATGACAAACTGCTGAAGAATTATAAAAACATGTGCCTCAAAACACAGCAGTAATATAATATTTCCACAGCCTGAAAAGAAAGTCACTAGCAGTCAGGAGGAGGGCAGCACAAAGAGCAATACATCTCAAATAAATGCTGAATATGAACATTAGCATACATATATTTTTTATCATTTTGGAACATTTTTCTCCCGCCTTCGTCCAACTCAAACAGCGACTTCTCCCAACCAATACAGGCCTTTTGGCCATTAATAACACATTTAAAAAGTCTTCCTGGGTTCTGGCCAGAAAGAACATTCATAACTCCATCAGCCTAAACATACAGTTTTCATTGGGGGCACGCCAGCAACACAGACAAACGAGGAAAGAAGTCACTCTCTCTTTCTCTCTCTCTCTTGCTTGGTTGATTGGACACCAGTAGTAGTTATCATCACTTTGCTTTCTACATTAAACTTTGCTTTCTGATGTAACACACATAATAGAATTAATATATTGTTGCTGTCACACAAAAACTTTATTTTATCTCCACTGTTGTCAATGTATTACTTTTTGACACAATGAGAATCTGATAGCTATCCTTGTATATTTTGTTAACAATGGGCCATTAGAAATGGTCAAAACTACCTTTAAAATCCTTTTACATTTACTTTTATAGAAAATTAAGAAGGGTTTTCCTTCTCTTTTAAAGCTGCCATTTTGAAGTTTAAAAATTGCTATCCAAATCCTCTTACACACTTAGTATAGTGATTTTTATTCAAAATGTGCTGAACTTTATTCAATTAAACATGACTAATCACACCCTTTCTAATGAAATGTACAATTGGTCTATGTTCTTTAAGCACTGACGGTATCCACAATATGCTTATGAAAGCCTTTTGTGTATCAAAATAAAGAAAGTTATCATGATTTGATAAAAATGTCATAATGCCCATTCCTAGTAACAGCAACTACATTTAGTTATGTAAAAAATTACACTTGCACTTGCAATTACACATACACTTGAGAAAGGGTCCTCTTCTTAAACTTCCTATAAATTCCATCTTACCTTGTTCACATTTTCAAAACAAAGTTTTTACAAACCACCACCTCCTTTTAACTCATAAGTCACATGTCTCATTGCTAGCAAATGACACACTAATTTAAAGCCAATCTCTTATTGTACTTACAAACCCAAAATTGTCTGCATTTTCTACAGAGAGTGAAAACTAATTATTAATAAATTGCAACATGCCAAATACAACATATCTGTTCAGCTACTACAGCCACGTCAGTGTCAAACAGAACTCAAAGCCCCAGTTATAACACAGAGAAAAGGCCTGGACGATTCCAACCTTTCTTCAGTAGATGAGCCTAAGTGGCTTCTGGAGTGGCTTCTGTAGTTTCTGGGTAAGGTAGTACCAGAGAACAGAACCCTACACCGGTACAAGTCCTGACTTGCCTGGCATCAGTTTATGGTAACAATACAAAGCTCAGGGATAAAAGGAACAAAAGAGGCAGAAGAGGGAGAGAAATAAAGGGGAAAACAGAGAGAAAGAAAAGCTTACGACATTCAGCATGTTTACTCATGAACAAAGGCTTGTAGCTTAGACAGGGATTTTTCCAACGCTGCCTAAAAAAATTAGGGATGCTAAAAGGGCGGAGCAGAAGAAAGGTTAGAGTTGAGGGTCTTAGCTGGGCTGAAGGGGCTGTAGAAGCAGGCGACAGGGCTGGGTGGGGCAGTTTCACGGATAAGACACAGTGGATCTGTGTGTGTGCTTGTAAAGCGGAGAGGTGGGTGGGGGTGGCGAGTAAACAGAGGGATTCAGTTCTGCCAGGCTTTTGATTCAGGCAGCCAAAACAATCTTCTCCTCTCCTCTCCTCCTCTCTCCTCTCCATTTGTTCAGCCATGTCTACAACTCTTATGTTTAGTTGCATCTGCATGTCCGCCTCTCCCTCTCTCCCCCTCTACACAGTTTGAATAAGAACATAGTACCACCCCCATTTAAATCTACAGCTCTTTCACCAAGGGCCTTTGTATTCATTTGTATGTGTGTGTGTGTGAGAGAGAGAGACAGACGCTGCTGAGTCATGTTTTCAAAGTGTATCTCTCTTTTTCTCACACAAGCAGACAAACACACACAGAATAAATGAGCAGCCAGTGCAGTCTGAACATGTCTGGAAGTGAGACATTTCTCTGATGTATAGATCCTGCAGCACTGACAGATGAAGGAGATAAGACTTCATGAAAAACATAAAACTCTGTCTGAAATGCACACACACACTCACACACTTTTAAATGTGTATATCTAATAGGTTTAAGCAATATACCTTTGCAAGTCCTGCTGTAGAACAAAAGATTAGAGATCTCTATGTTTCACTCATAGGAACCTGGCAGTGATATTTACGAGGTGTTACCTTTTCAACAGTGCGATTTTGCAGGTGACAGAACTAAGTGTTCTCTGTACTGAGACTCACTAAGGAAACACACACAAGTCTTTCCACTGTGGGGAGCGATGTTCTAATAAAGTTTGTATGACTGTATCTAATTGCTAGTGATGAACATGGTACAGCAGGGCACAAACAAGGTGCTTTGCATGATTCCAAAATGCCATTCTAATGAACTTGTTTACCGTGGTAGATCTGCACCAGAAGCAGCGGGAGTGATATTCATCAGGGATAATAACCAGCTTGACTGGTTAATTCTTAACTCATTGAACACATTTCTGCCAGTCTTATCACAGAACCTATCATTCATTAAGCAGTCTACAGAGTATATTCATATCAACCGGTGATGAAAAAGCATTTCTCCTGAATATTCCCCTGAAACATATTCAGTATACACCTATACTATCAACTTCATTTCACACTTACATAAATATCCCATTAACCACTTTCAGGAGCTTCCCGAGTGGCTGCCGTTTCTGCCATTTAATCCAATTTCCTCTATTAATAACATGATGGGACATTCACCCTCCAGCAAATCCACAAAACCTAATCTAAGAGTTATTTACATATTCATATATACATGGCAACCATTCCTATGTAGAATATGTAAGATAATTCTCTCTTCTTTCAGCACTATTTGATAACCAACATAAATACAATACATTAAACAGGACTGTTTTTAAATGTAAAGGTCCTACAACATATTACTCCATGGTCAAAGTGTAAATAGCCCACACAAATCAAAATTTGTTTGTTTAAATCTGTAATGCTTTGCAACAACTTCAGGTTGTAAAAAGCATTATACAAATCAATTCGACATGACTTGACTCTTGCAGACTTTAGCTTAAACTAGGGCTGTGTATTGGCAAGAACCCAGCGATACAATACATATAATGATACAGAGGTTTGATTCTATCTTGAGATATATTTTCTTACACCCCTAGCTCCATCCCTAATCAACCCCAACTAATACGTCTCATTACTACCTTTAGATGTCCCTAGTTAGCTGAATTATGTGTGTTAGATTTGTGTCACAGCTTAATCCTTTAAGAATTGAGTAAATGAACACTGTAATGGAATCTAATAAACTTCTAGTGAAGACACCTGTCCTATATTATCATATTAAGGTCTTATGAGAAATGTTAAACAAGCAGCTGACTTGCAGTGTTTGTGTGGAGCAGATTTTGTTTTGATAACTATGATGACTGTTTGGAGAGCAAAAACCATAGTTTACAAAAATCCCAAACTACAGCTATCTTAAATTCTTAAACTGAATTTTCCCACAGATTCCTGCTAAAACACAGCAACAGCAGACGTACACAGCTTTTCAGCAAAGAGACAACAATAAGATTTCACCGAAAAGCACTGTCAAACAATCATTTAGAAATCAGCTCAGTGGGGGGATAAATCACTGGAGTTCAAAAGTATGTTACTACAAAAAAACACAGGAAGTGCTGAGGCCTGCTACCTAGAGGGTGACTGACATCCTGTTTCCCACCATGCACTTGTTCAATGAGCTGGGAGGGACACACATCGGTGGCAGATGGAGCTGCCAGCAGCCATGTGGAAGTGATCAGAGGAACCAATTAAAGGCAGAGCAGTGAGAGATACAACACCTCCTCAATCGAGTGTGTGGATGCATGTGCAAAGCCCAGACAGCATCCTATACACACTGGCAGCCAGCAACTAGTGGTGCGAGCTCTACAGCTTGGGAGGGAAGGAGTATTTTTATTAAGGTAAACAAATAATCAAGAATAAATTAGAAAAAAAAAAAAACAGGGGCTGAAAGGCGGTGTCAGATGTGGAGTGGGCCGAGTTTGTTTTTCTGTTAGATACATGGGCAGGCTTGCGTTCTTGCAGTTTTTTCAGGAGCTATTTCAAGCCCTAGGAGCACAGGGGTTTCATTTACGAGCGAGCCAAGCCCGAGAACCTTCCCAGGGTGCACTGGGGTGAGGGGAGTCTTTGCCGGTCTCATAGACGGGCCTGCTTGAATCCCACATTTCACAAACTCAGGCCTGCCTTCCCCCTGCCTACACACACAGTCACACACACTTTGTTTTTATACAATGTTAGGACGAGGGATGATAAAGTTTAATGCAAATGTTTGGCCACCTATTGTAAAATGACAAGCATACAGACTTAAGTATAAGTCTAAACAGTTTATGTTAATAATTTAAAATATAGAAAGAAAAACTATTACAAACAAACCAAAATATAACATTACATACAGTGGGGCCAAAAGTATTTAGTCAGCCACTGATTGTGCAAGTTCTCCTACTTAGAAAGATGAGAGAGGAAATCCAGGAAATCACATTTTGGGTTTTTTAAAGAATTTATTTGTAAATTATGGTGGAGAATAAGTATTTGGTAATCCACAAACAAGCAAGATTTCTGGCTCTTACAGCCCTGTAACTTCTTCCCGAGCCTGCTTCACCGGCATCCCTGCAACTCACCTCAAAGCGATGCTTCACCCATGGGGGAAAGTCTGTTACAGGATATCAACGCATAGCAGAACTACAACCAATCACAATTACAGCTTATGGGTGGGACAACCCCAACACTTGCTGTAAAAAAAAAAAAAAAACTGCTAATTTAGATCACTTACTTAGGTCATATTAAAGCAACACATCACGAAAGGGAGTGAGCTGTGGGGCAATAACAGTACCGTTTCGTCACAGCCGTGATGTTATTTCGCCGTTACACACAACCTCAAGTCATGGGCCGCCATTCATGGGTCCCCGTTCTCGTTTCGGGGTAATAATGGCACCTGTTTGACCTCCTTATCTGTATAAAAGACAACTGTCCACAGCCTCAACCAGTCAGACTCCAAACTTAACCATGGCCAAGACCAAAGAGCTGTCGAAGGACACCAGGAAGAATATCGTAGACCTGAAGCGTGAATCTACAATAGACAAGCAGCTTGGTGTGAATAAATCAACTGTGGGAGCAATTGTAAGAAAATGGAAGACATACAAGTCCATTGATAATCTCCCCCGATCTGGGGCCCCACGCAATATCTCATCCCATGGGGTCAAAATGATCATGTGAACGGCCAACAAAAATCTCCTGACAAATGGCCTGCAGAGAGCTGGGACCAAAGTAACAAAGGCTACCATCAGTAACACACTACGCCAAGAGGGACTCCTGCAGTGCCAGGTGAGTCCCCATGCTTAAGCCAGCACATGTCCAGGCCCGTCTGAATTTTGCCAGAGAACATATGGATGATCCAGAAGAGGATTGGGAAAATATCATGTGTTCAGATGAAACCAAAATAGAACTTTTTGGTAAAAACTCAACTCGTCGTGTTTGGAGGAAGAAGAACACTGAGTTGCATCCCAAAACCAACATACCTACTGTGAAGCATGGGGGCTGTTCTTCTGCCAAGGGGACAGGACGACTGATCCGTGTTAAGGGAAGAATGAACGGGGCCATGTATTGTGAGATTTTAGCCAAAACCTCATTCCATCAGTGAGAGCACTGAAGATGGAGCGTAGCTGGGTCTTCCAGCATGACAATGATCCCAAACACACCACTTGGGCAACAAAGGAGTGGCTCTGTAAAAAGCATTTCAAGGTCCTGGAGTGGCCAAGCCAGTCTCCAGACCTCAACCCTACAGAAAATATGTGGAGGGAGTTGAAAATCTGTGTTGCCTAGAGAAAGCCCCAAAACACTACTGCTCTAGAGGAGATCTGCATGGAATAATGGGCCAAAATACCAGCTACAGCTACCAAGATTATGTTACAAAGTATTGAGTTGAACCTTTGTTATTGACCAAATACTTATTTCCACCATAATTTACAAATAAATTCTTTAAAAATCCTACAATGTAATTTCCTTGTTTTTTTATTTGTCTCTCATAGTGTACCTATGATGAAAATTACAGACCTCTTTCTAAGTAGGAGAACTTGCCCAATCAGTGGCTGACTAAATACTTTTTGGCCCCGCTGTATGTCATGACTTTTGTCCATGTTTTTTTCCCCAAATGTTTAATTTAACAAACAGAGACAATTTTGTATTAAAATGTGCAGAAATGTGCTGCAGAGGGTGTGTATTTTTCTTTTATGTATGCAGCGTAAATAAGTTTACTTAGCATCTTCTACAGTGACTCACTCATGTGTCGAAAGGAGAATAACAAAAACAAACAAACTATTAAAATAGTCAAATGGTAAAATACAACAACTAATTCAATGTGGCCTGTGCACAAAAAGTTGTAAATGAAATAAATTACGTTTTATTAAGAAAATAAATAAGAATCTACATTAACCCTATAAAAAGACTATGGTCCGCTGGCAGGCCGAACATGTTATTACAAATCTGTTACCAGATTGTATGAATTGCCAGTTCAAACAGAAGTCCCTGCAGTTACTACGTATTAGTGTGTAAAAAGCCTTGGAGTGTTAAGGGGTTAAGGAGTTGCTCCCTTATTGTCACTCAGAAAATCAGCAAAATGTATCTGTTCTCGTAGATAGTTATAATATTGAGTAGGTCCCCCTTGTGCCGCCACAACAGTGCAGGTCTCTAAAAGACCTCTAAAGGCGTCCTGTGGTATCTGGCACGAGATGTTAGCATCAGATTCTTTAGGTCCTGTAAGTTGTGAGTTGAGGTCTCCGCGGCTCACACCAATGAGCCTAAGTGCCCAGGACCCTGTCGTGGGTTCATTTGTGCTTTTCTTGACAACTTTTGGTAGGTACTGACCACTGCATACCAGAAAAAAACGCACAAGACCTGCCTGATGTTTCGAAGATTTTCTAACCCAGTTGTCTAGGTATTTTAACGAGACCCTTACGCTTGATATTTTTTTCTGCCTTCAAGAACTGACTGTTCATGTTGAAGGGACCAATAGAAATGTTTCAAATGTCTTCAAATTGACTTCCATTGAAAGTTTAGAGTTTTTTTTAGTTTAGTTCTGACAGCGACCATATAAAATTAAATAAAACCTAAACCAAATCCCATCCCCTCAGTCACCAAAAAGACACCGTTCTGTTATTTCAGTTTTAAAACATTAAAATGTTTTGTTTACCTTGACATTATGTGTTGTTTTTTTCAACCAATTCAGAAGATTCTGGTCCTAAAAATCTATGAAAACAAACACACACATACATACACACACTCGCTTGCTTTCCACTAAAATGGCTTCCACATCTGTAAGGACAGCCAAGCTTTTTTTAAGCGCTGCTACATGGAGAGGGGAGCGTAGAAAACGGCTTAACCACAGACTTCCTCTTCAGAGCCAACCGACAGCTCCCACATCCCCCACACCCCAGTGAGTGACACTCAATCAAGCTCGCACACATACACACACAGAGAACCACACACACCAATCCCTACACACTTTTGCATTCTTAGGCACAAAGGGTATGCAAGACTGTGAGGAAGCACACGATCGCCGCAAAGTTCTGCTGGAAACTCAAGATCTAAATCGATTCTGCTTGAGCTGAGCAAATGAACCCAATAACCTTAACATGCAATTTTAACATCGATCTGTCTGTGTCATGATGGAACGTACACGCACATGCACACATGGTGAGGCCCAATGAGCTAGGCTGCCCATTGTCCACACATTTATGCAGGAAATGAGATGAAACCAGCAGAACGTTACTTGCACAGCAGCCAACAGAGGCCGCCAAGCACCTCCACGAAGAGGACATAGAATCCACTGCAGGAGGGTGGCGTGATTGTGTGAGGCTGAGATGAGTTCAGGGGTAGACATACAAACAGAGAGAAACAGCACCCAAACAGCTCCACAGGGAATAGCAGAGAGCCTGTTTTGCTTCTGTAAAACCCAATGTAAAAAGCCTCGTTTGAGACGCACTAATTGGAAGTCTGCCCGAGACAGCTATGAAGACACAGCAATTTTGAGTGGGTGGTCGCAAACAAGTATTCCCCAAAAAAGTGAGATGGATTTGCACACACAGCTTCTCTCCATTGTCCTCTCTCTAACTCTCTGGTCTACTTCCCCATTCCTCAGAATTACACAATGGACACAGCAGACACTGGATGGTTCAAACTGCTGATGATTCGCTCCATCACAAAGGGGAGGATGCTAATGATGACGATGATGAAAAGAACGGGGAATACCAGGCATTCTGTATGGCAGCAAAGAGAATGTACTTCACTCTTAGAGGTCTAAAGTTATTACTGTTGTTTTGCTATACAAATATGTGATTACATATTAACAAATGGTTATACCATAATGCATTATCATTACCTTTACGTTTCATTCCGGATCAACAGGTTCAGCGCTGCACTTCTGAAATACTGGATTTAAGCATTTAAAACGATTTCCAACGTAAACATGGAAATGCCTGGATTTTACTGTGCTTTCATGTAAGCATGTAGGGTGTGTTTCAACTCTTTTACTTCATACACTCACAAAATGAAACAGAAACTCAAAAGTCAAAACACGTGTATTTGCAAGTGTGAGAAGTGAGGAAGTGGTTGAGTTTGGGTTCTGAAAGAATGCATTCCGTTATATATTTCACTTAGGATCTAAACTTGTGTTGCTAGAGTGTTATTTTTAGCGGTTTCAGGGGAAGATAGTCTTTGTAATCGTAGTTTGTAATCTCCAACAAAACTGTCTGCCAAAAAAGTGTAAAATTAATGAATTAAGCATTACAAAAAGACAAAATGGCACAGACTGGTTTTGAAGTGCTTCCAGGCAATTGCTAATCTGTTGTTACATAGTCACTAGGAAGAAGCTGTTTTTGCTGGTGGTTGCTCTGCATACCAGGTGGTTGCTATGGGGTTATGCTATGATGATCAAACATGAAAGCTGTATCCAAACCCAAATCAGATCCAACAATCAGTGCTTTAAATAGTGTTAATTTTCAAAATCATGGGGACGAATTAGACAAATTATGCCCTGTTATCAATAGTGGCTGACTTTCCTTTTTGAGTTTAATCTATAACAACTGAATTGAAAAGAAACCAGTTGCTGTGAGAAGATCAGCATTGATTTGAGTTGGACAGACATGAGGTGAGTTGATTAAATTTGAGTTGAACTTGAACAGACTGAGGGAGATTATGCCCAGCGCCTGTTGCCGTAGTAACCTCATGGTGGGCGGCTGGCAGGCTGCCCTTCCTCCGGTCGCGTGCCAGTCTCTCGTCAGCAGATCTGAAGTGCGCAGAGAGAAAGAAAAACACTGCTGGAGCCTCTGAAGCACAGAATGGAGGAGGCCAGTACTGCTGGGGGTGGAGAGGGCCATGACACACACACACTCATACGCACGCTGACAGAGGAGCATTGTGTCCACACACCTCGTGAGTGGAGATTTTTGTTAGCAAAGAGAGTAAGTGTGAGAGTGAGTGAGTGTGAGACTCATGCATGCATGGCTGATTTAACACAAGTACTAATTATTCTGCAGTTGCTGATCACAGAGTTATTCACACAGCGGCAAAATGTCTCTTGCTGTGTGTGCATATACATGTGTGTGTGTTACTCAGACATGTCAATGTGTGAGTCAGGGCTCCCAGGGGCTTTTCTGGATTTTCCCCCTCTACAGGAAAAACTGGGTGAAAGATGGAGATGGTAAAAATGGTATGGATCCCAGTGTGCAGCATCAGCTGCCTGAGCATTGAATGAGGGCCACCACAGAGTCAACACTTTAATAACACTCAGCAAACCTCCAGTACTGAGAATGAAAAAAGCCCACCTGCCTTTTAGAAACAAGCAGAATATGCCACAACATAGAATACATACACAGCTGCTCCCCAGCCAGTGTGATGACTAAGACAGTTTCAGGAGAAGTGACTGGACAATTTACTTCTCAAATCTGTTCCACAGCTCCCAGCATCACGCTCATAACCTTCGCCCTAAATGACTGGGGTCTAATCCCCGATGCACATGCACAATGCAGTCATACCCCATACACACCCACCTCAGCAGATGACCACATTAGGTCTTAAATATATGAATGACCACGTGCAGAAGAAAACATGTATAAAGAAAAATGAATTAAGTATTTCTAAAATTACCATATCTATATAATCTGTCATTTATAGGCATCCAATCTGATCAGAGTACCTTAATGGTGAGTATTGTCCGACTGGAATGAGTGCCTGAATGCATCGTGTTGCAGTCTTTTAGTTCAAAGCAGAATTTATTTACAACTCCAGTCCACTCCCTTCCTACTGTCACACAGTCTCTTCGTATTCTACACCATACAGCAAAGGTATGTTACTAACAACAAATCAACAGTAAGGTAGGCTATGTTCACATCACAAGTAGCTCAAATAAAATCTTTTTCAAATCAGATTTGGACCACTTTGTCTGCCCTGTGAATTATCTGAATGTGTGGGCATGTCGATTAATTACGGAAGTTACGAAGGCACTGAATTATGAATGATATCCAATGCAACATCATTGTTTAAAGGCCAAAGATTGCAAACAAACAGCACCGTCAATCCCACAATGCAGTGCAAAACGGAAAGGTAAATGTGTTAGTATCTTGTGTACTAACCTGCCAAACAAACCTGCTCTATTAAAATTCATATTTAATTTTTTCCTAATAGTATTAGTGTGTAATACACAACTGGGACGCAGCCAAAGTTTCTAAATGTAGCGCTGATGTTAGGTAAGTGTTAAGCAAAAGGCAGAAATGCTTTACAAATCTGAAGACAATCATATAAACAGAAACTTTACAAATACCCACACAAAACTATGAAGAATCGCCTAATAAATGTTGTTTTCCAAGGTGAGATTCACTCCATAACCAGTGCTTGCTTCTGGCTCTTACCAGCTTATTATTTATTATTCAGTAAATTCAGTTTTCTAACAACAGCACACAATGCAAGATATAACCAGTATATCTACAGTGATCACAAGCAGCACAAACAGACAGGACCTGTGTGCTGGTGTTGTGTGACCCTGACCTGACTAAACAAGGGGATCATTTGTGCGTGTATCTGTATGTATGCATGGTGTGTGTGTGTGTTTTTATGGTAAGTGTGCTGCTGACTAAGAGAAAAAGGCAGCTGCTTTCTCAGAACAGTGATATTAACAGCCGTGGGGGACACAGATCCACGCTTACACACAGTCAGTATCAGGGGCAATGGAGTGGGCGGAGTAAACTGAGGCTCCACTCCTTTTGTCTGAGGAAAATGATACACAGCTGTCTCTCTTTACTCTCTTTTTCTTTCTTCCTTTCTGTCTCATTTCATCTAATTCTCCCGCTTTCTTTCCAGTGTCTGACTCCTTGTAAAATCCTTTGATTGTAAAGCTGTCATTGTCCCTAACACAAATTCTTTAGACATAAAGTGTCCCTCTCCTCTCTCTCTATCTCTCACACACACATGCGTGCGCACACATAAAACAGGTGCGGCCCGGTGCAGGTGCGAAGCACGTCTAGGCAAAGTAGAGTTGGACAGATAGAGCATGCCTCTCTGTGTAATCAGAGAAAGGCACAACCTTAACGTTTGCACTATTGTTTCACACACACACAAACTCCCACCAGATACGCCCATGAGCACGTATCCAAATGACCCAACAGACGTACTCCTGCATAAATACACACACATACACAAACATCTTTAAACCCCAATGAGTCCACACCACCTGTCAAACACACAAAAACAGAGGGACATTAGGGTGGCTCCGCCCCATGTGTGTACCCCTCTCATCCCAACCCTATAATTACACCTCTCACCATCAGGCTCAACACCCTCCAGCTAAATACACACACACACACACACTCACGCACACACACCCGAATGGCTTTATATGACCATTATACAAAGTGGAAGCCTGAGCTGACCCAGCTGAACAGATGTGTGCCATTTTGAGAAAATGAGATGAAATGATTTGCCCTCAGGTAAACCTGACTACTGATAATTCATCATGCTGTCCTGAAGTGGGACAAACAGTTCTGTTATGCCATATTTGAGAAAGTTGACACATTTTTTACTTAAGCTGTTGAGCAATTCTACTTGGGAAAAGAAGCAACTATTCTGAATTTATTTCCTATTTATTTGCTGCAAAAGTCCTAGTTTTTACTTTTTCAGGGGAACCGAATACAGAAACAAAGAGTCTGGCTTTCAGCTTCATTTAACCTTCAGATGTCTAAAGTTATGACTGTAGTCTTGTTATACATTAGATTTATATTACATTACACTTCATTTCTTATTTCTGACCTTTTTTGTCATTTGTTTGATGTCAAAAGAAGGACAAATGGCAAAATAACTCGATGTAAAGGTTGTTATAAAATTATATCTGAATATACGTACAAAATTCTGTGATGATTTCAATGAGTGACAAGTGAGAATTAATTCATACAAACTTACAACATGCCTTTATAATTGCCTGCGATAAAAATCCCATATCTTCAGATGCTTAAAAGAAATAGCGATATATATATGATAAACCTTAACATGGTGTTAAAGTATCAGTATTTCTTTGTAACACCACAAACACAGCATGCTGTATATGTAAATTGTGAATATTTAATTGTGTATGTAAATATATACATTTAATAATAAACATTCTTTGTGGCATTTCACTAACTCAACAAACTGCACTGGTTTATGTTGTTTGAGATGGTCAAATAAAGTCATTGTGCTAAAACCTTTACATTTTACATTTCCACACAAATGGTAACAAGCATAGTCGGTGCAATATTTAGAATATTGTCTTGACATATCTTATAAAATCGTTTTGAATACTCTATGTTTAAAATATATTGCCAAGCTCTTGTGATAACTTTAACTTTCAAAGGTTGAAAAAGTAGAAATGGAGTATGGAGTATCTTCTTAGCAATATGAAATAACAGTGGGAATATATTGCAGCAGTGGCTTGGTTAAGCACAACTGCAAGAGAGCTTTTGTTTGTGAAGATGGCCGAGGACGTGACAGTCGGGGGGTAGAATATGGTGGAAAGGAGAGATTTGATTTTGGCTCTACAGCATCAACCACAGCTCTGGCTGAGGCAACCTCACTAAAGTCCATAACGAGGAGACACTCAATTCACCCAAACAGTTTGCAAACCAACACAAAACAGCTTTAAAACAGTATGTGAACTATGACTACAAATAGTGAACACATAAATTAAATGTAACTATATCCAAGAATACGTACATACACAACGACATGTATTTTCAACATAAATAAAGCAAAAGCTGCTGGAATCAGTGATACAGAAAAACTCACTCCAGCAGAACACATAAGCCTGCCAGAAACTACTGAGGACAAGCAAAGTTATGCTGACAAAAGGATAGGAACTTAAATATTGAATATAGTGTAAAAGTGTGAAACATGTTTTACATGTGATTCTACAGTTTCTTTCATTTTAGTCCAATTGTCATGAAATGTTCACAGAATGTAAATTTAAGCTGGTGTGTTATAGTGGTGTAAAACATAATAACCAAAGGAAAATTTCATTTGCCAGTTACGGAATACATGGACTAACTGCCACAGTGTGTAAGCTGACAAATCACCAAGGAGGTGGCCATATCGGACACCTTCTGTGGCCAGTCAGGAGGCTCTTTCCTGGAAAAAGGCAGTAGGAATGCAGGCCGCACCAAGCTGTCGTTTTTCTCACCTGTATCCTGAGAGTAAAATAACCCCAAACTCAAACAGCCTGGTCCATCAATGACACTATGTGTTTCTCCAAAGTCTGGGGAGACTGACAGGAGCAAAGGACAAAGCCATGGAATGCTACCAGGATCCAGGCAAAATCCAAAGACCTGACCCCCTACTGCACCCTATGTGTTCAGAAATACATAAAAGATACTAGGCCAAATATGGTGCAGTGGCTAATGAAGAATGAACATTTGCAGAGAATTGTTAGCTTTGAATAGCATTTTACTAACAGAGCACTTCCACAGATATTAGTCAGGAGCTGAAATAAGTCCCCAGATTGGCTTTCAGCTTTCCATCAAAATTTCATTTACACTACAGAGAGTAAGGCACACTCATAGGAAAGGAAATCTTTCGAATGGCAAGAGACAGGCGGTGAAGCAAAACACCTCAGTCTGCAGCATCATCAAGAAAAGAGTGCACTCAGCACTACAGCCAAAAAAGGGTAAACTCTCTCTCTCTTTTTCTTTTTCTCTCTCTTTCTCTCGCTCTGGTCCAAACATAACAGCAGTGCTGTGCTCCTGAGCAGACCTCCGTGTTTCCGAGGGAGTGGAGATGAAGCGTGCTATAACAATAACAGAACAGGATCTGCCTTGTGTAGAGCCACCTAGACACTGCAGTAGCAGTAAAGCTTCTATAAAGTTACGTTACATGATATTAGTTATGCATGATACTATGTAAGAGTGGTCATATAAAAACAGATAACAGATTTTATTTTCGTAATTGAAACACTGTTTATAAGACTTAAAAGGCATCACAATGGGATTGTGGGATGTTAGTCATCATTTAAACAGGAACAAAACCTTGAGGTTTTTTTTTTTTGCTGTCTCAAGTGTCATCCACTACATAAATAGACATTATTTAAAGAATTATGCAAGCTGTGGTAAGCGCTGAGACAGTTCAGTCGTAAGGTTTTCTCTCACATTCACAGTAATGATGTTATTTGTTGGTTGAGCTGCATCATATGACAAAACTTTATTGGGATTGTGATTAATTTGGTTATATGCTTTTCAGAGCATATCCTGAATGTAGTTAGTGCATAAAAAACAATAATACTGTATACTTTTTTCATTACAAAGAATATGATTAGACCCCTTAAACTTTCATTTTGGAATACCAATCTTAGTATTTTTTGATAAAATCTGCTACAACCAGTGTGTTTTATCTGCTTGTCAAAATATTTTGGTAAAGTTTGTGTATCATGAAAATGTGTTTAGTTTGCAATGTAATATTTTTGCTAACTAGTTTTCTGGACCCAGATTAAGTCTAAGCCTAGCATAATAAGACTTTCCAAAGGTTATTCCTATTGGCAATACAGCCCAAAGCTAAGCATAATTAGCTAGGTCCCCAGTTCCACCACACAAGCTAACGGACGCTTGTGCCAGCCAACACTGCTTATAAGTGATACCCATCTGGAGACAGCGGAGCTTTCTCAGCCACTGATGGCATAGTGGCATGGCTTGGGATATAAACACATTACCCCACATGACCATAGTGGCTAAAGCTCTTTTTAACATTTTGATAATGCTGAATGCATGGTGAAATTGTGCATTCACTTACTAGGAATCAAAACCTGTTACATTAATTTACAGCGTGAATGCAAAAATAAAGACAGAAAAGTTATACATCAGCTCATTTTGCCAATTAGACCTCTCTGAGAACTTCCCAGGTAGTGGTGGTTAACCATCTCTGCTCCCCTGCTGTCCACTGCTCTGGGAACGTGTGCATGTGCTCACTAGTGTGTATGTGTGTGTTCACTTCACAGATGGGTTAAAAGCAGTGGTCAAATTCCATCTGTGTCTAACAAAAATAGTGAATGTGTTTGCTGTTGTCTTTGTACAAGACACAGGCACCCTGGGGGCTTTAAAAGTTGATGTTTTTCCTTTCTATTTAAAAGTTACAATAGTCAACAGTGACGATATATTTAAATATAGCCTGAGTTGGTAAGAGTTACTTTTGGGTGGCTTTGGCTTTGTCTTGTACACACTGTCTGAAAATGAAGCGCTTAGACTCTAATAACAGCAAAATATACAGTCATAAAGACCATACTGAATATATACTTTGCCACAGCACATCACCATTGTTTTGCCACTTGAAAAGGCAGAGCTAAAAAGATCTGCTTTGTCCTGTGTACTTGTCTGTGTTACTACAAACCTAAACAGATCAAAGAACACACCAAAGGAAGACTACAGTGACTCAAGCATCTAAAAGAGCTTCACTGTAATCATAACACTGCCAAAAAGTGACTACCAAGCCAAAGTGCGTGGACTATGTATATGGCCACTGATGAGAACGAGATGTGTTTCTGCATCTCTGCTGTGCATGGGAGAGGTCATCGATCGGAGTGGTGTGACTGGAAGGCTGACAGACAGGATGAGGAAACTTGAGCAGAGCGCTATAATTGAAACCCAATGGGAAAAGGCAATGAGGACGCTCTTTTCTTCTTCTTTCTTTTACTATGTTTCACCCTTCCTCTTAAGTCTTCTAAAAAAAACAAAGAATACAGCATGATAAGCATACCAAAAAAACCCCCACCAACAAGCCATTTCTTCACTAAAGAATTAAAAACTGTTGTCTCAGTGAACAAAGGGTCGGGAATGGGGTACTGGGGTCCTATCCAACTCTGCTGTGATAGATGCAGAAGGAATCAATTAGCAGACTCGCTTTGATGATGTCACTGAGCTGAGCGGCTTCCGTTCGAGCGGGCCGGAAACATGAGCCCCGCCACAGCCCCGCCATGTCTCCACAGAAACTGCCATCCATCACTCCACCCAGCCCTGAGTGCAATCCAACTGCCACAAGAGTTCACATACACATACATCCTCATCGGCATCAGTGCTGTGCCCAGATAAGTTACTAGGTACAGCTCTGACCTGGGCTGTGCCTCAAATCAAGTACATTTGTAGTGTGCTAGCCACATTTAATACCAACCGTATGTCTCACTGTGCTGTTAATACCTAGATGTAGAGCTGAGCAGTATGGTAATTACATAACATTATTAATGGTTCTTTGAGTTGTGATCGATGTAAAAAAATTTATGCCTTTTCCTAAGAACCCCTGAACAACCGCTCAAATCACCAAAATCTGTACATGCCATATGTTGTAAATAGAAAGGAGGCTGCTAAAATTGTTTTAAATGGTGTTTCCATTACAAATTAGATGTTCTTCAGCTTTTTATAGCTTTTTTTTCAGCTGATTATTCAAGGCACAATTCCATCCAGTCATTAGTTTGTCCGTGTGGTGCAAAACCTTCAGTTTGAGCTTACACTACCTTACAAAAGTCCAAGCATTATATAGAAAAGTACATAGAGTACCATGTGAGACCACAGTGCATAGCTCCTAAATTGAGCCATATGGCTGGACTGCTCACAGTCAGAGTAAATAAAACACACAGAGCCTGATCTGAGACCAGAACGCACTAGACCAGAAAGCGTCAAGCCAGCTCCTTACTTCCTGCTCCCGAGGAGAAGAGTGGAGAGGAGATGAGAGGCCTTCATCTGCTCCTTGTTTGATTTCCTCCAGTGAGCTGCACAGGCCCACTGAAGGCCCCCTCCTCCTCCTTCTCTCTGCTCACGTGCTCCGTCTTAGGGTTAACTGTCAAACTGGCGCCACGTTGCTCCACAACATGTTCTGTGGCACATGAGCAGTCATGAATATGGAGATGCACTTAGTAAGTGTAGGGCAAAGGCTGGCTGGGATGCACACAAACACACAAACTCATTTATGCACACGCACAATAATGCAGGAAAAGCAGGCGCACAAGCATGTACAGACAAACGCGGCGTTACTAACACACGCCGGCGCGCATGCGCACTCACACATTCAAAGCTTGGGAAACAAGCTTTAACACAAAACTATTAAAACTCTAATTCCTGTGGCGAGCCTCAGACTGCAGCCCCTTTCATAATGGAGTCATTTAGGCAGACTCTTCCCTGCGCTATCTGCCCCCAAGCGAACATTCTTAGGCACACAGACACAGCAAAGATTTATAGAGTCTAAGAGCCACGCCTCGGTGTGGCTTCACAACACGGGCCTGTACACTAGGCCCTGGATTCAGTAGAAGTGTAAGTGTACAAGTGTAACAAGTTTGATTGTGAAACACAGTCTTAGACTCTTCTCTTAACGAAGCTGATATTCACAAACAGCATCAATTTAGGGATGCTCTGAAATAAGATTTTCGTGATCAGTCTAGGTTCCTGTGTCAATGGCCTACTCCACACTGTGGAGGGTCTCACACACAAGTTGGCTGCTACTACCAGCTCCCCACTAATCGGTTTACAACCCTGCTGCTGCTTTGCTGCTTTCCTCCCTCACTGAGAACGACAAATGCCCCAGCTAGCATGGCTTAAGCAGACGGACCTCATTTCTGCTTTGCATGAAGCAAAAAAAAAAAAAAAAAAAAAAAAAGGCGAACCACACACAAACGCTACAAGGGAAGAAAGAAGAGAGGAGAAGAGGGGGGCCAAGCATCAGACCTATTGAAGTCTCCCAGCTGAAACACAGCTCCCGCATCTCCAAAGAGCTCACATTTCAACGTGATTGGGTTTAAGTGGTAGAGACAGAGGATATATGAAAGAGATGCATTCTGACTGTATAACTCTCGCTTTGAGCATGCCTCCAGCATTACAATGAGAAGCTACACTCAGTTTAGATGAAGGGCAAATGACAAGTAACTACAGATACCAGGTGCACAGTGTTTAAGTCTTTTAGCCCATGAGTTGCTAAGATTCTAAGAAGTACAATCTAAATAGCTGTCTAATGGGCTCACTTTGTTTAAAAGTAACAAATATAATGACAAGCAAATACATTTCCAAAAAGTACAAATATGTGTGATGCTTTGATTCCATCGTGGCCCATCACAGTCTCTAATTCTGTTGTAATTTTTATTCTGATTGAATATGGGCACACATTCCCGAAATTACATTTTAGTTTTCTACATAAACTTACTAGGGAAACTGAACAGTTCTGCTAAATTGAAAGAAATATATATTTTATATTTTTTTCTTCAAAAAACTGGTGTACACTTTTAATATATCCATTTCTAATTTATTTTATGACACCAATCTATAGTACAAATTGCAAAATAAATTGATCATACTGACTGACACCCTTTTGACAGCTGAAGATGCTATGTGGTATTTTTGTTTTTTTCTCCCTGATCTAATACCCTCCATGCTGAGTAGTCCCTGCATGCTGAATAGCAGCTGATACTGGTCCAATGCGACCATTGTGATTCTATTAAAAAAATCTATCCACACAATTTAGGTAAGTGCTTCTAAATAAAACTACAGTATAATCACTTCTAGTCACATTTCTAGTAAACAGTTAATTTAATGTGACATTCTGACTGAATAACTAGCCAAACTATCAATATATTATAGTAAGTCTGACCTTGATTATCCAGTTAATTAACACCGCAGTGAAATCACTTCATGAGTGATGTGTGGTACAGACTCAAAATTATTTAGTTTGTTTGTTTGTCAACTACTGATGTGAAGTAACTATTTCATCATCATGAATGTGCTGTATTCCAGCAAAATTCCAGTGCCCAAGATTGTCACACCGCATCACAGTCAAGATCACAGGTCTTCACACAGCCTTCCAAACAGATATAAAAGACAAAGCATGGACAGCCCTGAAATGAATGAGTCACTGTTTACTGAAATAAGTCATTTTAGTTATGATACGAATCAATCACAATTATTAGATTTGTCAGAACCATGTGGTCTTACTTGCAGAAAAAGTGTACAAGACTTCACAGACACCATGCAGTAAATGTAAATTCTTCACAAGAAAACAGCACAGGCAGCAAAATACTGAAAACTGTAAATAAATCAGTCCAATCAGTCTATTTTTTTCTAGCTTTGCATTTTAGAAAAATAAACTTATGAAATAAACTTACTTATAAAAATAAACTTATGAATGACAATGAACCAGTTTGAACTTTACTATTCGTCATAGTGTATTTTTCTGAGACTTTTTCATTTATTCTTTTTTTGGTAGTCTTGCCACTGAGTCATAAAAATCTTATTTTTACATATGTGAACTGACTACCATTATTACATGATCAACAATAATACTTTACAGTTGTAAATATACTTTTACAGAGTTTTTTAACATCTAACACTCCTGCCTCACTCCACGACTCGCATTAGAAACACACTGTATGGGCATAAAAGCTAACTATTGGATCACTGAAGGCTTCTAGCAGAGCTCCTGGCTGGGATAGGGTTAACATCTCCTCCCTAGGCCATGCTAGCTACCGCTAAAATTAACCTCCCCCACAGCTGGTTCCCATTAGCCTGCAGTGACACTGGGAGCCTGTACTTAAGCTGTGCTGCGGGGGCTCTGCCGCCCCACTCAGATAATACTACTGTCCCCCGCCACAGGCCAAGTTTAAACTGGCCCAGCTCCGGTTCTGCTGGCAACGCCTGCGTTTAAGACTGGGAGAAGAAGGAAGGAGGAGGAGAGGAACACAAGGGCGCAAAAAGAGGGGGTTGCAGAGGAAGAATATTATAGACGAGAGCCTCCCCCAAGCCTAAAAGAACGAGAAACTGAGAGGCACAGCTAGAGAGAAAGTCTGCAACCTTTACAAACCTGTCTGAGTTTAAATGAGGAAAACACAGAAGTGAAAAACAGAGTAGAAGTACACAGCTTATATGTGCCTTTCTGAGTTGTAAGTAAATAACTGTTAGCATTGTGTCTGCTTGCAAAAGCTTAAATGAATTTTGGTTTGGTTTTCATTTCGATCATCTTAGGTGAACAGCTTAAAGCATCAATTCAGAGAAGTACATCATTCTTAAGAACAACCTGAAGCTTCATCACTAAAAACACAGCACTAAAGTACATACATTTAAGTAAATAGCAAATAGGTGGTGCATTTCAAAATAAAAATACTAACAATAAAACGGAGGAATTCTCAAAGTTTGTGTTCTTACTGTATTATTTAAACACATCTGCCATACTGTACCCCACTCTTATTTTATGACTTGAGTCAGCTTTTATCACAAAGTGGGCTTTTACAGTCATAGTGAAACAACCGTCAGAGAGCCCACTGTGAGTGACGAATGAGCCGTTTGATGACTGATTTATGATTGGAGGCTTAGCCAATACATAGCTTTACTGGGACATACTTAGCCAATAGGCAGCCAGAAAATACAAGCAGCCCCTGCCTCAGACAGTTTAACGTGTCTGGATCTACTGTGACTTTGTGTACTTTCCAGCTAAGACACTACGTATTTGAGGGCTTTTTGGCTGCAGTCTGTTAAAACTTTAGGGCAGAGGAAGGATCTATTTGTGCAAAAGGTTAACAATCAGTTTAATTAGGAGCAGAGGTTGGAGAATGCACATGAACTCTCTTGGTTTGACAGCAGTGGTCTACTGGGAATTTAGTGGGTCAAACACTGCATCTGCAGTTGAGCAGATGCAAACCAATAAAGAAAGTGTGAGGCTGAGAGAGGCACACAGACTGAGAGAGAAAGATAGAGAGACCTTATCAGCACAGTTTGTCTTGCAGGGTTTCCTTCTGAACAAAGGGGAAAGGGAACCCACGCTCTAAAACTTGATTCTTGAGTATAAACCTGTCAAGGCCTATTGTTTGGAGCATTATCTCCAATAACGCAGTCCCTTGTCTTCGAGGATAACTCTCGCTAGAGGCAACACAGCAATATTCCAATTGTGTTTTCTTTGTTCTATTGTTTCCAAGAATGTCCAAATGAAAATGAAGTTACAGAAATTGTCAACTCCAGTATCTGGGCTAAGTAACTAAAATCACCACATCTTCTACAAGTTTTCCTCAATGGTAGGAGGCTAAACTAATAACGCCAGCTATAAAGCAATAATGCTCACCATTGATCATGTGCCTCTCCCCCACCAGATTCTTCAGCATGTACTTTAGGCTGGATTCAGCAGGAATATAGCGCAATGCTGTTTAGCATAAGGCAAGGGAATGTGTTGTTAAATCCGGTGGGGATGTTTTAGAAGCGGACAGTGTGAGGCTCATTAAAGCTGCATGGCTCTGAGTTCTGCCAGAGGTGACGGACAGGGAGATAAGGTTACCAGCAGGCCTGACCTCGCAAACACACACACACACACACACACACACACACACACAAATCCTAAGCAACTCATCAGCACAGCACTACACACACGCGCAACCTGTCACTCCTTTTTAAATAATTAACAGCCAAAGATTAGTCCGTCAGCCCGGAGGCCGAAAGGTCCATCGATTTCCTACGGATGCATTTTTAATGAGTGCATCTTAGCGAGGCACTGCCCGTGAGGAAAGCCTCCAACCCCTCAGCAGCAGCAAAGTCAACAACACCACAACTGCCCGAGCGTGAAGTAAAAAACACAAACAAAAGCCAAGAAGTGCCTTGCTAATGCATCTCAAACAAACTCCATTACGAACCAAAGCCAGAGGAGAAAGTCTACAGGGGCTGACTGCCAGAGAATCTTTCTGCATGAGTATTAATTGGTCCTAGTGCTTCGCTGTAGCTTCAAACACACTGGCCGTCATATTTTGTTATGATATTTCTTTATCAGATCATATAGCGATGTTTACGAATTCACTCTGCCACAAGGCCGCCTTGAAATCAGTGCATGATAAACTGTTCTTTTGTTCTGATCTGATTCATACTGGACAGAACATGAATATAGAAAGGCTGCTCAGAAAATATGGCATGTTATTACTCTGGTAACAAGGCAGAGCAAAGTGATAAGCAGAGGAGTTCTTCAGGCTTTTTCACAGGGCCTGAAAGCACATCCATATCAGAGAGAAAGCAAGGCTCATATGACACCAAGATGACTCACTGATCTCTGGATGACTCGAGCCTTTGTACTGATGGGAACAATGTGGAGGAGCTCACTGTCTGTTTTAACATTCTCAGGACAGTACGCAAAAAAACCTTAAATCGCTCAGCAGTTTTTGTTTCTTTAATATGGGTACTATTACATACAGTATGACGGGGAAGGTCCTGGGTCTGCATTTGTAATGCTTTTGCTCATGGCACACTATAACTGATGGGTGTCTCTTTTAAGATTACATACTATCCTTACACAGTTAGGTTTATAATAGAAGGAGCCATGGCCAAAAAAGCAAAGAGCCACGACAGAAAAAATACATGGTTTTAATAAAAGTTATGAATGGAACAAGGGCCTTATGGTATGGGTTTATTTTACATTCTTATGGGCTTGGACAGTCTGCACTAGACTACACATCCCACATGAATATATAAGGCGAGGGGGAGGTGGCGGGACCAGTTGAAAAATATAAAAGCGGTGGCCATGTCTAAAATAATAAAGCAGCTGAAATAAAATATTACAGCTGAAGTATAAAATGGAAAACGGTGACATGCTTCATTCAGAGAGGGTGTTTTTCTTGCAGGGAGCTCAAGTGTAAGAGTGCAAGTTTTCATTTTTTCCTTAAGATGTGTGAAACAGAAACGTATCATTACAGAAAACCAAGGCCTTCGCCCTTCAAAAACGGAGACCCGACAGAATCAGGAGTCTCTGTACAATTCCTACACTGTGAAATGTGAGAATAGAAAGAAGACTCTCCAGTCATTTCACATTTTATACAGGCTGTGTATATGCTTTTAAAAGGACTCTTCATTAAAAAGTCATGGTAAAAAGACTTATTATTATACAGAGGGTGAGAGAGAGTGGGGGATTTCAAAATTAGAGCAGGAGGTGACTGTAGGATAGACAAGGGCAGGCGGAATGAGATCAATGCATTTATTAAAAGGAGACTGCTAATGTTGTGAGCTTGAGACAGACAGACAGAGAGGCAGACAGTCTGTCAGACAGACAGACAGTCAGTCAGTCAGTCAGTCAAACATTGACGGGGATTACCTTTCCCGTCTCCCTCTCGAAGTCCACGTACTCTCGGGTGGGCATCTGCCTCTGCTCCCCATGCAGGTTGGCGGGGAAGAACTGCAGTGAGAGATTGGTGCCGGTCGCCACAAAAGCCTTTTAGAGAGAAATCAATACAAACAGCATCAGAAAGCCTGGCCCGAGCATTAATTATGCAGCCCGCCATTTCTTTTGCACATCAGAAAAAAGGGCAAGAGGAAAACAGCCTGGAGCCAGGGCCAGGGGAAGAAGAGGAGAGAGAGAGAGAGAGAGAGAGGGCGAGAGAGAGAGAGAAAAAAACACAAGTCATCATTTTCTCTATTTGAAGTATTGAGTTACGCACATCTGATTCTATTTTACCAACTCTCACTGCTGGCAAGCTGGACTGGGGCACACAGGATTTTAAAGAGTAACTACAAGATGGAAACAAGTGAGGGAGTAAGGGAATGGACTAGGCAAGATAACAGAAAGACAGAGAAAGAGAGGTAGAAAATCAATAAATTGTTTTAAATGCAGCCCTTCACTTACATTAATCGCAGCAGGTCTAATACACTGGTTTAGAACCATGGCGCAGTAATTCAATAACAGTGTGAGTGTATGAACTACTGAGAGACGCGCCTCTACAGTGCGCCTCTGCTCTTCAGAGCTGGATATAAATTGTGTAACAAATGTCCAGGAGTTACTGGTACAAATGACCTTAACAGAAAGTTGTACCGGTATTTTCTGTTTAACCCTTTTGTTTTCCAAATCAGCAAATATTTAGGGACAAAATTTACTGCACTACAAACAAATGAAATGTAATAAATCAAAAGAAAATTAGGTTCATACTATGCACACACATTGATAGCATCCCATTATAGCCTTTAGAACATGATGTCCTGTTATTACACTTCACTTACATTATATTACTAGGCTTGTGCACACACTCTATTGAGCAAGCTTATACATTTTGTACTCTAGAAGGAAAATCAAACCTTTCTGTTGCAGCAATTATATGAATTAAACTAGTGATCATTGTTGTGTTAGTCATAGCAGGCACACTATATGTGTAACCCTGAGACCATCAACACAGCAGGTTTTTTTCTTTTTTGCAATTTTCACAAATTCTTGATTTCACAACAGATTTCAAATTTCACAAATTTTTAATTTAATTAATAATGTAATGAATAAATAAAACCTGGTCAATGAAGTTTAAGGAGGTTTTCCTGGGATATTTTAGTGGGATCTACCAATCTGTGATCAGCTCACTTTGGCAACAGTGTGAATGTCGCTCGACAAATCTCTCTCGCTCTCACTCAGTTGCATTAAAACTAACAGATTACAGTGTCTGTGGTTGGGAACCTAACGGCGTCAGACTGCTAACACACTAACAGACTAGGAGTCTTTACAATTAGACGCATTCGAGTTCAACACGGCGAGCAGCGAGACAGCCCTTTGAAGATGATGAAAAGACAAAAGCAGACACAATCCAGGGGCTCAGGGGCAAACCATTTATCTGCTCACCTCAAGCCACTGAACTTGTGCTTTACTTTGAACAATATTAGCGCACACGATTATATGACAATATCAGGGTCTTTCTCGTACTTGTCTGAGACATAAAGAAAACGAGGAAGTGAAGGTAGCCAGTTCCGGGTGTCTAATAGCTCATGTTGAGCTGCTTGTAAAAGATGCTGACACTGACACGAGCTTAATCAAGTGACTGGATTCAAATTCAGCCGGTCATAAGATCTCGTGTTGGTGTAGACAATAAACAGTTACTGATTGTTTCTGAAAAGGATATTAAAGCTGCTGCTCACTATTTATGAATGAGGGTTTAAACACTGAAGGAGAAATAAACCCTCATTTTAAAATCTAAAAGCAGAAGGTGCTACACGTTACATCTACGTGGGTGGAGAAGGTGATGTGAAAGCTGAAAGAGATGAAGACTGTGTCTCAGTGAAAAGATAAGAGTGATACTCACTATCTCTGATCGTCCGTCCCTGCAGGCGTTCTGAAAGCGGGCTTGTCTCTCCTCATGCGGTCGGTCTCGGAAGCCGGTGTATTTAATCTGCAGACACACGAAGAAGCAACAACAGCTTAATTCAGAGAGGATGAGACTTTCTTAGCTAGTCGTCCACGCTGTTCTCAGACCATGACGCCGCAGTTAATGTAAACTCCACTTAACTTCACTTACTCACAGCTTCATTAAATACGACCACAATAAAATTAAACATGGTGTAAATATGACAGGCAGGAGCTGAAGTTTGGTGCTCGGTAAAGAGGGATGCGCTGTAGCCGGGTGACGGTGACACGGGTCGATGCCGGTCGGGTTCGCATTTATTTATTTAATGCTCGGATATAGAAAAGCTTTTAAAGTTAGTCCGGAACAACAGCATGAAGCGCAGAGGTGAAGTCTGTCAGGAACTCTGGCAGGTAACGTAAAACAGCTAACTTTGCGGAGTAGCGCTAAGTTGGTGTCGGCTAACAGTGACAGAGAGAGAGAGAGAGAGAGAGAGAGAGAGAGAGACAGAGAGAGCGCATCGCCTTGCTGTTGTTTTGCTGCCCTTGGCCGTGTGACTGAGCTCGGTTTCCGCCACTTGCTGAGCCGTGTGTGATGAGTTGAGCTTACCTCACACTCTCGGCTCAGTTTTCTGAAGAACTCCTCGTTTTCAAACTTGTTTCTCTGGTCCGGCACCACCCGCGGCATCCTGAGCGCGATGTAGGATCTGTTCCGCCGAGTCTTAACGAGAGAAACGTCGCCTCAAACTCTCTTTCTCTCTCAGTCTCTCGCTCTCTTTCTCTCCCCGGATTCCCGCTCTTATTTCCTTCCGTCTTTCGCGTGCGGGTGACTGCAGCGCGCAGAGAGCAGCGTGCTCGTCGTAATATTCGCCTTATTTTGGCACAAAAGAGTGTGTGAGTGAGTGTGTATGTGTGCCGTGTGTGTGTCTCTCTCTCTCTCTCTCTCTCTCTCTCCTCCCTCCTCCTCTCTTTTCCTCCTCAGTCAGACAGGACTCCCGAACTGGCCGCTCTCTATCGCTCGCGCTGTCTTTCTCTTCCTCGCGCTTCACTTTTTTATCCCTCGCGCTGCATGGCTCACGGTTACTTCCTGGCTCCTCGGAGTCCGACTTATGACTGTACACCCAAAATACACCCCCCCCCCCCCTCACACACACACCTCCCTCCTTCTTCTCCTCCTCCTGCTCTCCTCCTCCTCTTCTCCTCCCCTCCCATTCACAACTCTGCCTACACTACCGAGCCGGAGTGCGCACGCGTTCAGCAAGGTAAAAGTTGGCGAAGCTGGTAGAGCACGCTCTGCTCAGACTGCGAGCTTTTATTGTTTTTCTATTATATTAAACAGCACTCTGTTTCCTCTGCTGATGCTGCTATAACACCTGTCTGTATGTCTGTCCGTCTGTCTGTCCCGCCCCCTATTCACTACATGTCCAAAAGTTACATGTAAATTAGCAGCCTCTACTCTTCGAGGGTTTATACTAAAACACTGCTGCGAGGATGCGATTGAATTCAGGCACACGAGCATTACTGTGGTCAGGAAATGATGTGGGATGATTAGTTCTGGATCACGAACGCCACTCCAACTCATCCCAAAGGTATGAGCTTTCTATTGGCAGTGGTTTTCCATGGTGATTATACAAGCTGTTTGTGCGTAAGGGAAGATTAGCAATGTGCTATGAAACAGCACTGGTTTCCAAGCTTAATAATTATAAATTCTTTTTGACTCAAACCTTGAAACCAGCAACCTGTCCAAAGATCTGAAAATGACAGGAACCAATGTCCACAAGGCAGGGGAAGACTAATAGACATCTAAGAGAAATTAGCTTGTGTTTACAGTGCAGACAGTGAATGGCTGTTCAGGGGAACTGTGGAGGTCAAGATGAGATCTGGAGAAGAGAAAACTGAGAGAACTGCTCGTATGCTGGTGAGTAAGGCAACTCCAACCCCCCACTCCCCCACACACAACGCAACACTTCCAAGGTTGAGTTTTTAAGAAAGGAATCCTTAACTGTGACCATATTACAAAAACACTTTCAAGTATGCTAGTTTTAGAAACTAGGACAAAACAGAGCTCTTTGGCCACAGTCAGGTTTTTTTTTGGGGGGGGCAGCATTTCATGAAGAGAACACCTAGTATAGAAGTGGATCTATTATGTTTAGGGGTTGTGGACACTCTCATTAAAAAAACAAAAACAAAAAAACAATTAGTGCCCCTTGTTAAGCAGCCTTACCCACTCCCTTATGGATAAATGACATCATATAACCTAAGATCAGACCCGGATTATCCCATGGGGCCCATGCCACTACGGGTCCAAGTGAGAAACTTTAAGAAAATTTAGGTTACCTGGCCGATTGGAAAACAAAGAAAACATGTTAACTGACAATAAGTAAAGCAATATGATTGGTAAAACAGGGTAGTAGGTGGGTCTAAGATAATTAAGACGTGCTTGTTAACAGAAATTAAGTTGCAGAGTAAAAAAAGTAACTAAAAAAGAAAAAGTGGACAGGGAGACACTGCTATTACAGAGCGTACCACTAATAAATACGTTTTTCACAGAAGGACCAAACTAGTAGCCAACATTAACGAGGCTTGCAGTACCGTTGGCAGCAGCTCTTGCAGCCTGCAACCTGAGCGTGACAGCTCCAGCAGCTCGCAGTCAGTATGGTTTAATACTGTGTCTGATCTGGTTTTATGGGGACAAATGCCAAAATCAACGAGCAAGATAGCAAACTCCTTATTTAGCGAGGGGCCATCGCATTGCACCACAAAAGTATATGTTCTGTCACTAAAGGCTGTTGAATCTGAGCTTATCAGAGACATACACTTGTGAAATTGTTGATAGTCTAAAGGTAAGATATTCAGTCGCATTTTATCTGAATGCTATCTGAGTGCATATGATAGTAAGAGGTGTTCATTATTTGGTTAAAGGGCTTACTGTTAGAATGAATGAATGAAGAAAATGTTCCACAAAAATACCCACAACCCTAAAATATAGCTATATTGGAGCCAGAGGCCTTTAATTTGATGATCCGGGCCTGCCTAAGATGTTTACTAGTTATCTTTCAGTTCCATCGATATTTGAGAGTTAGTATTCCCTTTAGATGCCTTTGGTGTTTAACATGTACCAATGTCAATAATTGAGAAAAGAAAAACATCACAAAGTCATTGTAAGGTTGTAAGCTTTTATTCTTATCCAGTATGTGTTGTAATACCAAGTTACTGTCTAGGCTTTATACTCAAGGTGTAAGATAAAACATTTCTGAAAATGCTATGTTGTTTTTCTGCTTAAAAAGTAATACATTAAGTATACATACAGTGTACAACCCTATCATCCTCCTTAAATAATTTTTTTTTACAGTTTGATCGCTTTTCAAATGTTAAAATGGGGTCAGCACTGTGGTGTATTTTGTTCCAGTGAAGGCGGGGTGAACACTGTGGATGGCTGAAAGCTTATTTTCTTTCGTTGTGCGTGTTTTGAAGCTGTGACTTCCCCGAGGACAGAGGCACCGAGGGGGGGGAGGTAGAGTAAGAGATGGGGAATGGGGAAGTAAACACAGCATCAGAAACAGTTGAAGGCCTCGAGGTCCTGTCGGATCAAGCAGACAGATTGCATCACTTTCATGTGGTTTAGCATTTTTTTCAGAACTGTCTGCCATTTAAATAGTTTCTCTGCAATTCGTTCTCCCTGTGTATGTGATAATGTCGGGCAGAAACGGACGAGGTTAGAACTGGCTATGTTAGTTCAAGCTAACTTTCACTGTCTGCATAGAGCAAAGTGTCCCTTATTTATGTACAGCTATTCTTCATGATATTTAAGCAGAATTTTTTTTTTTTTTTTTGGAATCCATAAAAAAAAATCAGGTGTTGTTTAATCTTTGAGAAGATTACAAGATGAACAGACCAGTAGAAATTGTGTACAATAAATTACTGATCTTCTCGATACGTGTGTACCTTAAAAGTTAAGAACTTTTTGCCAGCTTCTATAAAGTTTCCCGAAATATGAGGTTTTATTTCATGAGGTTTCATCACCAGCTGTGTCTCCCAGTGATTTCATGAAAGATGGCCTCCTAATAAGTGACACTATTCAGTCATTTCTAAATGAGATTCAAGTTACATGAATGCTCAGGAAAGGATCCTGCAGTGGTAAATCATAAACATGTATAATGATAATATAATACAAACTAAAAGGCAAAATGTTATCTCAGTTATCTCAGAGGGTTCATGCATGTGCAATGCCCTAGTTATGAATAACCGATTAGAACTAAAATATATGTAACCTCTGATGTCCTGCCATGGGTTGGAGAATCCCAGCTAGCAGTTTAAAATAATGTTCATTAAAGTTTTCAAAAGGTTCCAGGAAGGTTGACCTGTAATGTTGCAGAAACAATGGTCCAGGAACATAATAATGGTTTGCATCACAACGTTATTAGAATGTTTCTTACAGAACATTTACAATTAGATAGGCACTAGCATGTAAACATCTAAAGTAACTTTCCCACTAAAAATACAACAACTTAAATAAAATAAACATAAACATAAAACTGATACATAATCACACAATCATTAATAATATTTAAGAAATGTTTCATATAATGTTTCCCAAATGTAACAACTGGAGCATTTATTTAAACATAGATTTTAATATTTTCTGAATTTACAATGAAAATAAAAATGCTTAAATTGTGAACTTGCATTACTTAAAAACAAGAAACACAATATTATTTGTTTTTATTTAATAAAAACACTGAACATTCTGTTCTACTAACCACAAATACATGTTTAGGTCAGGGGACTGTGATAGGCCACAGCAAAACCTTCAACTTGCATCTCTTGAGGTAGTCCATTGTGTATTTTCATGATCATGCTGTAGAAACCATACTCTTTTCATCTTCAGATGGTGTGATATTTGCTTCTAAAATTTGCTGGTGTTTAATTTCATTTATTCCTCCCTCTACTAATAAAATGCTTACTGTGCCACTAGCTGCTTCCCAAGCCCAAAGCATGACAGATCCAACCTCACGCAAAAAATACATACACTAGTCGTGGTTAAAATGTAGATGGAGGTCATTTCATCATCTACCCACTTAACTATTCACAGTAACAGGAATTTTGACCTACATCCTAGTGTTGTGCATACATAAAGCCTACAGCCTTGCCATTATATCTGCATTATGCTACAGAACTACACAAGACAAGAACATCATTTCAACCCAATCTGCTTTTGTTTACCTTTAGCAATTGTTTCATATCGACACCACTTGTCTAACAGTATCACAACACCCCTGAGTGATTTTGGCTCCTTTAAGGTGCTCTAACTACTACTGCACACACAGATTAATTTCACTGTCACACAACAACCTTGTATCTCTATTTTCCTTTTTCACTTTTTGACATAATGTGAATCTAGCAGCTGTACTTTACTTAGTGTTCAATTGCAATAATGAATGGACCAACAGAAATGCTCCAAAATGACATGGAATAAATTTCTTTTACATTTATGTCCTTTGAGGGTTAAGAAGCCCCCCCCCCCCCCCCCCCCCCCTTCTTCTGAAGCGTGAATTACCCTCTCCAACTACAGGGGGAGCCCAGGAGCAAAAAAATGCCAATTTTCCATAGTCAAGTGGGTTTATTGTCATTTCAACTACATACAGAGTACACAGTGAAACGAAACAACGTTCCTCCAGGACCATGGTGCAACACAGACAGTGCATACAAGACACAAGTGCAACACAAACAAACAAGTGCGGACAGACAACACAACACAGTACAGACCAGAGAATAATAATAAATAATGACGGTAGTGTGCAAGTTGTGCAATGTGCAATAAATAGAGTCCAGTGAGGTAGTAAAGTTATTAGTGCAAATGCTTGTGCAAAAAATGCTTCCCATGTTATCTGGGGTAAATGGTTGGAAAGAGAGAGAGAGAGGGAGAGTGTACATGTACCAGAAAGACATCAGTTCAGAAGTTGAGTTGTGTTGAGGAGTCTGATGGCTTGGGGGAAGAAGCTGTTGCAGAGTCTGGTCGTGTTGGACCGGATGCTGCGGTACCTTCTTCCTGATGGCAGGAGGGAGAACAGTCTGTGTGAAGGGTGGGTGGAGTCATCCACAATGCTGGTTGCTTTGCGGATGCAGCGGGTGGTGTAAATGTCCATGACGGAGGGGAGAGAGACTCCGATGATCTTCTCAGCTGTCCTCACAATGCGTTGGAGGGACTTGCGGTCAGAGGCTGTGCAGGTCCCAAACCAGGCAGTGATGCAGCTGCTTAGGATGCTCTCTATGGTTCCCCTATAGAAGAGGGTGAGGATGGGTGGAGGGAGACGGGCCTTTCTCAGCTTCCGGAGGAAGTAGAGACGCTGTTGGGCTTTCTTGGCTGTAGAGTGTTGAGTATAGTGTTGCTTTAATGAGTGAATGAGTTGAATCAGATGTGCTCCATAGTGTGACGCCACCATGGTAAGGATAAGAAACCCATGCCTAATAGTAACACAATTTTGGGGGCAATAGAGGTCCCCAAGATTGGGCTCTGGAGCAGTGGGACTGCGTTCTCTGGAGTGATGTAGTTCCATCTAATATATTTGGGATGAGTTTGAGTAGTGTTTGTGACCCAGAACTAATCATCCAACATCAGTACCTGACCTTACCAATGCTTTTGTAGCTGAATGTAGTCAAATCTTTATTGTATGTTCAAATACTGATTATCTTAAGCATACCCAGAAGAGCAGTGACTGTTACTGCAGCAAAGGGGGTTTTACACTCTATTAATTAACGTGATTTGAGAGAAACCGTTTGATGAGAAAGGTTTTCGAACTTTAGGCCACAGAAGTGTATCTGGCTACATTTCTTTGCAAAGGGTACAGTGTGCTCATTTGCTTCCACCTCTCTCCAGCTGCCTCTCCACAGCTCCTCAGATTGAGCTCTGGAGTGAGTAAAAGTGTTAAAAGCCTGAGCTCAGTGCCAGATGGGGCGTGTGAGTGCTTTAATAGCACCACAAAACGCTCATTAATTAATGAAATATTCTGCGGTTACTGTCAGAGACTCGTTCTGACAGAGCACTCAGTCAGGCCTAGCTGTCTGCGTCAGTGCACTTCAGCTGAGGGAGCTTCGCCTCTGAGGATGCACCAGAAACGAGGAGGCTCACTCGAAAAAAGTAAAAAAATATTCCACACTTTTTTTTTGTGCACGCTCCAGCAGTTTCATAACAGTTAGAGTTACAAGAGTGCCATGCATGCCACAAAGATCAATGAGTTTCCCACATTTTGATCCAGTTTCAGACAGATTTTTCATCCAGTTCTGGGTCATGTCTGCACATGACGATTTGGAAATAAGGCACATCTCTCTCAGCTGTATTAAATATTAAATCGTGTCATGCCAGCGAGCAACATATAATTGCTGTGCTGACTAAACACGTTTTAGTTTGTTGGTGTGTTGAAGGGAGCTTATGAGACGGCTGGGTAATGATGCCATTTTAAAAGGCCGCCAACACTTCAATGAAGAGGCTACATACAGGCTCACTCGACAAAGCAAAGCTTAGGAACTGCACTCGGCGGAAAAACAGAGATGATTAATAAAACTGGATTTTCCTGCCTTTTTCTGAAATAAAAGAGATGAATGTAGTATGGAATAGGGATTGTCAGTATGACAACTTCTGATCGTCATGATAAATTTTATTTCTTAGCACATTGTGGAGATTTTTTTTGTTACCTTAGAAAAACAGCTTTAAAGTCATTTTGATGCTTCACTGACCTGTAATAGGAAGAATAGCACTGCTGCCATTGCTATTCCAGGCTTAGCATGCCACAAACTACAGTATGTAACTTGGTAAAGGAGCAAAAAAAACACTAGCAAGAACTGCGTAATGCTGCGTAACCTATTTGTGTAGAATGCTGCAATACTGCTCTACTGCATCCGTCCACATTATTATTTCACTTTCAGCGACAGTTTCAGCATGTCCAGAAATGTGTCCATTAGTGGTGGCTCAAGGTGTGAATTACACTTTCCAACTGTAGGGGGAGATCAGGTGCAAGAAATACCAATTCTCACATAATATTGCTTTAAAGAACACTGACCAACTGCATATTTCATATCAGAATTAGTACTGGTCAATTGGATGTACGGCAGCAAATGTTATGTAAAATCCATTGCCATTTTTAAAGCATTCTGTCTGTGTCAAAACATGGTGATGCAATTATGTTTTTGCCATATCGCCTATATTATGTAAACAGATTTCGCAATATCTTGTATAAAATTCTGACTGTATAACACTGTATTTATTTTATTTGAAAATCTATAACAACGCAAATTACTGCAAGGTGGGCTGTACAGCATTACAGTAAATGACATAAACTGCTTACTGCAGTATGTATCTTTGGAGAATCGGGCAAGATAACATGCTGCGTCACCCGAGTGTAAAATCTGCTAATATTAATTACAGTTCTGTATCTCTCAGATTGTCCAGAAATTAGATTGTTCTTTGGTGGAGTTTCGAGGTGTGAATTACACTTCCTGACTGTAGGGGGAGCCCAGGAGCAAGAAATGGCAATTTTCCATAGTGTTGCTTTAAAGTAAACAAAAATTGTTTATTGTTATTTCCTGGTGTGAGGTCTTCTGAGGTAATCTTTGATCAAATTGTAACATTTTAAATGCATTAAAAATATGCAAATCTGAGATGTAATACTTGAATGTTACTTGAACAAAATACACCACAGTGCTGACCCCATTTGTTTTTGGAATTATAATTCAAAACATTGATTGTAAAATTTTTGTTTCAGTTTTCCCTTTCACACATTTTAGCTTTGGTAAAATAACAGTTTAGTCTATGAATGCCACTAATCTTAGGTTCCAGGTGAATGTAAAGTTGTCATTTTATGAACAGTTCTGTAGTAGTAGTCTGTTTAAAATATATGTGAAAAAACAGGAATTGTCTGTCATTGTAAATGTGGCTGAAAAAAGGCAGGTTGGGGTCTTTTTTTTTATTTTTTTTTTTACAATTTTTACATTTTGGGAAGACTACGCCTTAGCTGCCACCCAACATAGTCTTATGCTGTTGGTCTGATGGTTAATATGAACATTAGCTGAAGCTGCTGGCTCTAATCTGCATGCTGTTATGCATTTCGTGTCTGCCACATGATTGTCAAAAAGATGACTGCATAAATAAGTAGGTGTGGGTTATTGTATATCCTTGTATTTAGCCTACAGTGGTTTTGCACCGCCTATTCATTCTGAAGTTGTAAAGAGTTTTTCAGCCCAGACAGCTTTTGAAAGAGGTACTATCAGCCTATCTAATCAGATCTCATTTTCATATATAAGCATGAAAGGCACATCAACAAAAATGGAGGTCTAGAGAGAAGCTGCAAAACTGGCATGTAAAAGTACATGGGTTAAATACTGATCACTGACGTGTTCGAGGCGAAATGTGATTGGTGGCCAGCTTCGTGACTGGAAGTGATAGATCAGTCCGTTATCTAAGAGCTCAGGTACAGACAGTATCCGCTTACTCTCACAGAGAAGGAGGCTAATCATTTAGCACCAGTCTAGTACTCAAGTATAAATTGTATAAATATAAATTGTGTAAAACTTATTTCAGAGTATTTTTAATTACATGATGTCGCCAAACATTTAGTATTTGTTTTTGTTTATTTCCTGATGTCTGACTGGCGTTGCTCACTGTTCTCGCATTAGCGGTATGCTTGTTTAAACCCAGTGCTCTCCTCATGCAGCGAAGTAGGAAGTAGCGACGGTTCTGGTGGATTCAGAATCCGCGAGCCGATTCTTTCACGGTCCGTTTAAATGATCCGGACGTCCAAATCAACCATTTAACGTTGGATGAATGTCGTCCATGTCTTCACATTCGCTTCAGTGTGCCTGATTGAGGTCAGGGTAACGCACAAACACACAACAGGAAGAAGACAACGGTCAGTGTATGATAAGCAAATCCAAAAGGGGTTGTTCTAGTATGCTCTAGTTAGCTACAGCTACAAGTACTTTTACTTTACTGAAGTAGTTTTATAATAGTATATTTATTTAGAATTACACAAGCAAACCGGTAAAACTGAATATTCCCTTTAACTCTATTTTTTATTTAATAAAAAAATCAAACTAATCAATCATCCTTATATATATTTTATTTATTTTATTTTTTTTTTTTTGCCCATTAAGACCAATAGAACTTTAGATATTTCTCTTGACAATCAGTTCACATACATTTGAATGTGTTGTTCTTATTAAATCATCGAGTCTTACTTAATCAAGTATGCATCTACTTTCACGTTTAGGTAAATATTATTATTTTTATTTTATTATTATTATTATTAAAGTACATTTTTTCTGATTACACACTGCAACACGTTTGATTTAGTTGAACTCGCGAATCGGTTCTACCGGAAAAGAACCATGTTCAAGAGAACCGACTCGCTCACGAATCATCTCCAGCCTGACGTGATTAATGGCGCCCCTGTATCTCCCGCGCTGCTGTGGTCCTCGTCGAGGTCAGACAGCGGCGAGACTCCCCGGCTTCAGCCACGGTGTCCGTCAGTCTGGACAAAAACACCACCGCCACGAGCCTCTCACGTTTCAGGCGGGAAATCGCGGCGTGTTTTGCTCGTCACACGCCAAGGTTAAGAGGCCACGACGTGGCGGCTCGGTTATTTCTGGGTGGAAATAAAATTATATTTATACTTACTCGCGCTGTCCGAGTGGGCATTAGGGTTATGTCACCAGTCTGTGAAAGGAAAAGGAGGGGGAGGGGAGTCAGGGTGCTCCCAGACACGCGTCCAAAGACTTCGCCTTTATAGCCTGGTTTATTTGAGGAAAAGACTTGTGAGAAAAAGGTGACATTTGAAGTCCCCCAAACGCAGTAAACTCATCCTGAGAGCGACAGCGCTCACTGCGGTTTGCTCAGTTTTTGATTCAGTTTCGGAATCGCTAACTGCGGCCTGCAGAGGAGGGCAGGCTGTAGTGGCTTCTGTGGTTACGATTCCGTCCGCCAGAGGGCAGCATTGCTCCTGTTTTCAGCGAACTGCACGTCTGATCTCTGAAACACCCCCAACAGAATCTGAATAAATCGTATAATCAATTACTTACAGATTTAGAAATCCAGCGTCTGTTATGTAAAGTTATATAAAGCCTTTAAATAATAATAATTTAGAATATGCTGGTGATTTCAATCGACCCATGTACCACATGGTGCACCACAAACATTGGAGTACTCAAAGATGACGTACATCTACTCCAATAAACCTTTTCACTGTTATTGTCAATTGTTATGTGTACTTATACATATTTTTAGTTGAAATATTTATGACTCTTTCTTAGAAGAGTCACAGTCATAGGCTGTACGTTTTGGCACCCCTGTTCAAACGATTTTCTAAATGAAAATAAGCTAAATATGACATTTAAACTTTGTTTTGTTAATTTGTTGAATTAAATATAATAATTAAATATCACATATACATTATATAGAACAAAATAAAGCATAGCATATAAAATGTGCCATAGTCTTGGTATATGGGCATAGAATTGGTAAGTCGTTTACAACAGTACACTATTTTTACACTACTGTTCATGATAGTAATTATGCAGAAGTGTTTCCCCTGTAGAGGATGTAAGCTTATCGATACGTCTTATAAAACTTGCTTAATTAAGATTTGTAAAATATGTCATCATTTCACTTTCTCAGTGATATATTCATATGAAATATACTGTGTTCAGGTGTGGATTGAGTGATTCTCTGAGTGATAATGCACAATGTGGAGAAAAGTATTGGGACACCTGTTCATTCACTGTTTCTTCTGAAATCTTGCTGCTGGCGTAACTTTGTCTGCCGTCCAGGGAAGACTTTCTACAAGAGCGGTAGTGAGGTCAGGATGTTGGATGATCACCACGCCACCTCATTCCCAAAGTATTGGAAGGAGCACAGTCATTCCAGAGAGCACAGCTCCACAGCTCCACAGCTCAATGCTGCGGGGCTTCATACCCCTCTAGCCAATGCCTGGCATTAGGTGTGGTGCCAATAGGTTAATGTGTATTTTCCCCAGAGTCTCCTATTTTACTGTTCATACTTCTCTACCGGAACTAGACTGTATGTATACACCTGCACATCTGTGTCAGCAATGGGTGCAAGTTAAAGTAGCTGAATACATTCATGAGAAGGAGTTTTGGGAAGATGACTTTGGAAGAAACAATGACAAGTAGACCAGTGTGGATGGTTTGTAATTCATTGTTTCTTCTGAGGGCAAGGCTAATTATTTAATTCATTAGGAGTCTCTTCCCCTTCTGCTGCTGCCGTAGCAATCTCTTCTTTTCTGGGAAAGCCTTGCGGTCGATGCTGGAACACTGCTTGTGAGGATTTGACTGCTTTCAGCCATAAGAGCATTAGTGAGGTCAGCTACTGATGTTTGATGATTAATTCTGGATCACAAACACCACTCTAATTCATCCCAAAGATACTGGATGGACCTCTACAGCACAATGCTAGGGTGTGTTTTACACCTCTAGCTGTCTCTAGGGATCTAGGCCCTTGTCTTAACTGTGTTAAGTTATAGAGCACTTGGTATCGCACCTAACTAAATATGTGGTCTAGTGCCAGAAAGTCAAAGGCATCTGCTGAAGTGCGTCATGTTTGAATGCGGTGGGTCTTAGGACAGATGTATGATGGGTAGCGGTGAGGAGAAGCTGATCTATGCGGTGCACTATACCACCAATGAGGAACAGGAGTTTCTACAGCAACGGCTGACTCAGGATGCTGACCTCTGAGGGATAAATGTGATCAGCAATAGTGTCAGTGGACCACTCAGCACTAGGCCGGAGAACACACAATATCCCAACCCCCTGATTCTAAGCCTCCTAAACCGATGGATAGACGGTTGGAAGGGTGGATGGATGGATGGATGATCCACTCTCTCTTCAGCGTACAACAGCAGCCATATATGCTGGCAGTCCTCTGAATTTTGCATGAAGGAGACCAGGGATGCTGAATGGTAATCCACCGCACCTGTTCTTCTCCAACCAGGATAAAGGAGTTTTCCATGTGTGTTCTGTGAACATCTGTGTACAAACACACTGGTTATTCAGAGAAAATCAGCGCTACAGAGGACTGGATAACTCGTGCATTGTGTTCCATCACTGTGCGTTTAACTGGGACGTATGTAGCAGACTGTGCCTCGCCTCGAACCAACAGCACCGCCCTTTAAAGATGGTGACAAAATGCATGAAACTGCGTGTGATGTAAGCGATGGGGATTGCTTGCCGAAGAAATCTGCACCAGGCCGTTTCCTAGCAACAGGCAGACGGTGGTGCTGCACTATAAATAACCGTGTGTGTGTGTATGTGTGTGTGCAGCGAAGTAGCTTACAGGGACAGGCAGCTGAATTTTAGGCCATACCAAGACATTGTATCAGTTTTGTCATATTGAGAGGTTTGGGCAGTGGGGCAGTCAGGCATTCAAACAACTGCTGGAGAAGAAATGAATGACTGCTAATGAAAGTAAGACAAAGAGGAACGGCTATAGGCCATACCTGCAATAAGCCAGCGATAGCTACTGCACTGCAAAGCAGTCAAGAGCAGTGTGTCAGAAGCACAGATGCACATGGTCTGTGGTCTGACACTAGGTGCAGGAATTCCGCTTTGTTTCCAGCATCCCGATGCGGCTGACTGGACTACAGCAAGCAAGAGGCAGTAAGCCTCCATCACCAGAAGAGGGAGAAGGATGATTTCGTCCACGCTCTCCTTCAGATCTTTCGTCCCTGGACGTCTTCCTCCCCCGCCCTTCCACGGTGTTCTTGTCAGCGTCCATTCTCTTGCTCGCTCTCTCTCTCTCTCTCAATGTGAAATATGGCCCTTTTATGCTGACGCATGGTGCTCTCTTTAAACCCGCTCATAGATGGCAATGAAAGCCCTTGAGGTTGAGAAAGAATTACAGAAAGTGCCAGCACACTGGTTTAAATGATCCAACTGTGATTCGTTTCAGGGCGTTTTGACCCAGACGGGGGTTGAGGATGAATACATTGTCATGTAGTGATGGCCCTCCGAAAAATAAGGAATCAGAACAAAGCTGGATAATACTAGTGCTAGGCAATACGATACCCAAGACTCAAGGATTAGTATATACAAGGGATTCACAAATAAAAACCACACTCCTCCTTTCCACATCCTTTTGAAATGGGTGTTCTCTTAAGATGTGAATTTTCTATGGATTTTACCCATTTTCTCCCCAATTTGGATTGACAATTACCCAACCCATACATATTCTCCCCCTATCACAGTTACTGGGAGGGTGAAGACCGACAAGTGCGCAGCCGACCAGCGCCTTTTTTTCCCAATCACAGGCAACCAACGTGTTGAAAAGGCCGTGTACCTGGCTCTGATGCAGGCGCCAGTGCCGGCCAGCATTGCACTGGAGTGATGTACTCTCTTTCCACCATGTACCCTGCACCCTACACAGAGCAAGGCCAATTGTGCTCTCTCTGTGCCCCGGCTGCCGACGGCTAGCAAAATGACCAGGATTCGAACTAGTGATCCTCTGGTCATAGTGACAGCGCCTTGTTTCGCTGGATCTCTCAGGGCCCAGTGCTTTATAAATGATATTTATTTCATATTCAAATCTCATCAGTTTCTCATCAACATTGTCCTGCTCCAAGAGACTGAACAGTTTAGAGGACTGAGGGTGGTTCTATAATGAGGTTGAGCCGTATATGGGTTTCACATTTCTGTAACGGCTTTATTACAAGACAGGATCTTTATGGAGCCAAAACTGGTTCTTTTAGAACATCGCCCAGAAAACCATTTGGAGCACCTTTATTTTTAAGTGAAGTTGATTCTGTTCTTTAAACTTGCTCACAATGTGTTTTATTTCAGGTATTCAGCACTGATTTATCAAACCAGCTGGTGGATGATCACTAAAAATAATACTAGACTCCCATGAGGAGAGCTTTGGAGAGCTTTTATTGAACTAGTTTTTGTATATTTAAATTTGTTTTACTGAGTAAATAACTACTTACTACCCAAATAAGGCATGTGTCATTCTAATTATTAAAATGATCTAAAGATTTTGCACAATATAGTATATTTAAGAATAAACACATTTATGTGTCTTTTCATGCCAAATGAGCAGTCTAATCACAGTATTCTGGACAACTGGTTTCTGTATAGTTAACTTCTATAATACAGTAAAAGAATTACTAATAAAAAATTATAATAATAATTATAAGAGCTAATCAGTCCATTTAACAGGTTTCGTCAGGTTTCTAAGCTTGTACAGATGTAATTTACCATATAGTGGCAACATTGAGGAAGCATCACTTCACAAATGTTACTATAAACCCCACTTCAGCTCTACTGTTAAGCATATTACATCTTTATAGTATAATCTATACCCATCTATAATCATCTATAATCTGTATATAATTATCTGTACTGTTTAATCTTGATTTTAGATTCATGAGCTTTTTACAGAAAATGGGCACAGACCCGTTGTCCTTTCCATTTTCCCTGCCTACTATATGATCTAAAATGACATTAAGATTCCAATCACTGCCGGACAAGCACAACCAATAGCTTTGATGGTCTGTTCTATGTTCCCTTTCTTATTCACACCATCTGTATCTCTTTCCACTGAAGCAGAGCCTGCGCATGAAGGACTGTGGGATATGGTGTCTCTTCCCCCCACTGACGATGCTCTGCCTGAGAAAAACTCTTTGTCATGCAACAGGGCTGCCTACACTTCCCCTCCTAGATTTACTACAGTGGCTTGGGCACGTTTCCTCCAGATCTGGGCTGAGGCAGGGTGCCAGAAAAGACATCAGCTGACAGAAGGACACTACAGGCTGGGGGAAAAAGATCTGCCACTTCTGCCCATCGCGATCCAGGGAACGCGGGCAGGATGTGGATGGTCGGAGGTTGGAGCTAAGTGGCAAGTCATGTAGCAAGCTCCCAGAGGGTGTGAAGTCTCCACCATTTAGCAACATGTAAAATGCAAAAACCTGATCCTGCAGTGTGTATGCATGAATTGAGAATCTCAATAACTTTAACTGTCCACTATAATTTGGCACAATCTGATCTTAGATCTGCATATCAGAAGATTGATACATACATCTGACAACGTGTGAATAGTTTATAGGAATAGTTTCAATAAACACATTCACGCTTTATTTCAAATGCCGAAGACATGTTTGGTGTCCGAAACTTGCTTTTTAGATTTGCACTTGAGCATCAAGGCTAACATCACTAAGAGGTAACAATTAGCATCATTAAAACCGCAAGCTGCATGTGTTCTTAAACACTTGCTAATGAAGTTTCTGAAAGAATGACCTCTACATCCACTACTGGCTGAATGCAGGTCAAAAATACCTAAAACTGAAAAATACACAAGTAAAGCTGAAACAGTAGCAGCCTGTAAAGAGTCTGTAGCTGTTATTCCCCTGTAGATACATGGGCCAGAAGTGGTGCAAAGGCCAGGGTTGGAACAGCAAACTCAAGGGGTTATATAGACATGACAAGGCTATTGTTGGACCAATGTTGCATTCCATTTGAACTGGGATGTTGGATTCTTTTGAGTTCCAAGTAGGAAATTTCAACTGGAATGGCTAAACAAGTTGAGATTTCCTACTTGGAAAGTCAGGAGAGCCTCACCGACCCGGAGGTCAAAATTCAAAATGGCTGCGGCGCACATCAACAGCAATAGAAGCAGTTGTATTATACTATTTATTAGCACTTTATTAGCCATTTGTGTCTCCTTAAATCAGTTGTACCCACAGGACTGTCCAGCCTCTAGCTGTGGACGTGTTTCCATGATGTTTGGATGTGCAAAATACCATATAATGCATCATCATAAACAGTTATTGCTAACCTGGGACATAAAATGCAAGACAGGTTTTGTTAGACTCACTATAAAACACTGGTAAATGATTTTCAAACCAGTTGTAGTAAACTCCAAAGTCTTTAGCTAACTGTTTAGAAATAGTACACAATTATTGAAATCTTTAACTGAAATGTGGTCAACTCTGGTGTGACATTATTCCCAGCTCGGACTTGTTTGAACAAATTGCTATTAAAAAAAAAGGGAAAAAAGACTTGTTTATCCACTACTTAGGCAAGAACTTTGTTTGTAGTCCATTTTAATGCAGAAAAAAATGATTTGAGTCAAGTAAGCTGAAAATACATTACACAAACACCAAATGTCTGTCAGACTGACTACTACACTTTACCCCAAATTATTCCTTTAATAATTTCTTATGCTCTTGGCGAATAAACTACTCATGGTCACTCATGGGTGTCCGGGGACACTGCAGCACATTCAGCATTCAGCTTGGCTTTTCTTCCCTCTGTTGTGTTACATGTGACTGATATTTATGCTGCAACTCTGTTGCCAATAATTTTGCAGTTTTTCCAATCACATAAAAACAATGAGGAAACAATGGCTGTGTGATACATGACTATTAATTAAAACATAGAACAGATTGGCACAGTGGGTTGCAAATGCTTGGGCATTGTCAATAGTTTAGTAAGTAAAAGATGAGCTGTTATCTAAAAGCATAAAGTTAATGTGAAACGTTCTTAAGTAATAGTGCAATATTTGTGTCCTGTCTAATTACAGAGTGGGAAAAAAGGAAGAGAGCGCCATGCAAAAGACTGGCCCTCCAAGAGAATAGAGCTCTCAGACCTTAGTTAGCTTCTTAGGACCATAGAGGTTGTTCACAAGCATCATCAGGGAAAGGCCACATGATGCAAATTTCAAAGTTTTATAAATACTCCTCAAACCTGGTCTCGAAATCTGCAGCCACTGGGCTCTTCTAAGCAGCTGCCCAGCACTTTAAAAATGTTAAAACAGTTGATGCCCAAAAAGCAGGAGAAGACTAGAATATGATAGCACAACATTTCCAGGGAATGTATTTGAGAAATAAAACTGAACCGGAATGGTAGAGGTCAGGTTGAGGTCTGGAACACTAAGAAAACGTTTTGCTCATAGAACTGAATTTCATTAAAAAAAGAACACCTTGCCAACTGTTAAGCACAGGATGCACTGATCATTGAGCTTGTGTTGCAGCTAGTGGCATAAGAAACATTTCACCGGTAGAGTGAATTTGCTTACACATTCTGGAAGCATCACACCATCTGGAAAAAGATGAAGAGCTGGAGATGAAAAGAGGGCATCTTATACACTTGGATGATGTTCCTAAACAAATCTCAAAATATACAATGGACTGCCTAAAAAGAGGCAAGCTGACAATTTCGCCATGGCCTTGGTTTATGTCATGGTCTCCTGACCTTGACATAATCGCAAAAGGCAGTGCACAGAAGTCAGCCCACGAATCTTACAGAATTTGGAGTTACTAAGTACTGATCATGCAGGGTACTCAAACATTTGCTTCAAGCCCTTTTGTATGTTGAAACATTAACAGATGGAATTTAACAGGTAATCTTAAGCTTAATATGTTGTCTCTTTATGATCGTGACAGTATTTGATCATATAATTTACGTTATTCAACCATCAGACCATTTGAGCAGAATAAACAGAGATGAACAATCGAGCACCCGAAGGTTGTAGTCATGAAAACTGTGGCTTTTAATGTAAACACTACATTCGATTGGTTTTCCAGCACGAACATCCCACATGAAAGAACAACCATTCACTAAAGAAGAGGGAGAAAAAAGCAGCACAGAAAGCATTCACTGGGAGAGGAAAAAATGAAAGGATGAAAGAAAAAAAAAGAGAGGGGTAGGGAAGGGCAGGAGGAAGAAAAGAAAATCCAAAAGCGTAACTGGTTTGTGTCATTATACACAGTTCGGATTTTTTTTTCGTCTTCTTTTCTCAAGTCAAACTAAGAAGACAGGTAGAGGGAGCAGAGATACATCGTTCCAAATCTACGTGTGTTGAGTGAGAGCTGTGCTTTTCTATGCAGACCTGGAAGGTGTTTGTTTTTTTGTTTTTTTTGGAATTTTGAGTACAATTCCTCAAAAAAAAAAAAAAAAAAAAAGCACGAGGAAGAGAAAGCGCATGAAATCTGTACAGCCACACGCATTGGTCCGCCCTCTCCAGCACCGGGACGGGGCCTGCGCGCCAAAGTGGTTCTTCCAAAAATTAAATATAAAATAGATACATATACTGTTATTTGGGCTTAAGTAAATTCACTGCAATGCAGGGCAAACAGGCAAAAAAAAAAAAAAAAAGAAAAGAAAAAAGAATTGGTACAGTTCAACATCAACATCGGTAAGTCAGTAAGAACAGTTTAAGAGTTGGATCGCGGGAACCCTTGCAAATATTTTTCTTTTTTTTTAAAAAAAGGGGGAGAGAGAAAAAAAAATGTTCTGTAGCTACAAAGCACAAGAAATATACTTTAATAATATTACAGAATCATCATCATTGATATTGTTATTATCGTCTTCATTATCATTGTTTATTATTGTCATAATCATTCTTTTTTTTTTTTTTTTTTTTGGATTAAGTCTACTTGTAAAGGTTCTAGAACCAGAGGATCTACAGCTTTCTACAAAGACACACAGCCCAATGACCATCACCCATACTGCACCATATCATTGGTTGTGACTGTCTATCCCACCCCCCAAATCCCTCCCTCCCCAACCCAGCTTACACGATGCTCTCTTTTTGTTGCTGCTGTTTCTTTTCTTTTTTTTCCCTTTTTTTTGCTCTTTTTGCCGTTTTTGTGGGTTTTAATAGTAATTTTTCTCAACATTATCTAAGTGAAGCAGGTAGCTGTTTCTTTATACAAAGGCTGAAGGGTCATGCTATGTGTGACAGGACCTGTGAGAGAAGACTGACTCCATTACCCAGCCTGGAGACCAACTAAAACAGGACGTCTAGGAGAAGAGAGAAACTGGGAAAGCAGGACAGAAGCTTGGGGAGGTACGACAGTGGTAGAAGTATGGGAGGGAGTGAGGGTCAGTGAGAAGAAGTGTGGGACAATCAATAAATAAATTAATAAATTAATTAACAATAAAAAAGAAAGAAAGTAGAAGTTCCTTACATGACAGTGTTAATAGGTTCTCGTTATAGTGATCTAGTGTCGCTAGAACTATTTCCCAGACCCGTCGTTCTCAGAAGGTTGGCACTGATATGACAATTTCAATAATCAGGACTGGTCGAGGGGGGGCTCAAAGTCGCACGCTATATGGCCCCAGACATACACAGCAAATAAAGCTGGCCTACCCCAGTGACGGGAACGAACAGAGAGTGAACGAGACTCGACGAAAAACAAGAAAAGAAGCTTGTAGGGTGCAATCCTGGGGGTTTCCTTTCTCTAGAACACCGAACAGCTGAACAGAACGAATGGAATCGCCATGAAAACCCAGTCTGATAAAAACCTGAAGAACAGGGACACGCTACAACCTCAGTTTGGCTGGACTGACCTTGACTGTAGTGCTCACGTCTAGCGTAACTGTCTAAGCCATTGATATAGCTATCGTTCCCCCCCCGCCCCAATCATTACATCATTACCATAATGTTGTATACTCAGGCAAAACGTGTACTTGTCAGCCCCCCGACTGATATACACGTAATAAATATACATACAATAAACAAAAAACATAAAAATATAGTAAAAGAAAGACATTTTGAGAACAAAAAATGAGGATTGTGTAGTTAAAACAACAAAAAAAGACACAGTGGAAAATCAGGGGAAAATAAAACATCAAACAGCAAAAAAAAAAAAAAGGTCCCAACTTTGTTCTAAAACGGTAAAGGCTGGGTTTCTATAAGAAATCAGTTCTGTTGGCAGCTCTTGGAAAGACAAACTAAAAACATTTTATATATATATATTTATATATATGTATATGCCTATTTTAAAATTATCATCATTATTATTATTTACCAACTTGCATTTTAATCATTTCCAAAGAAGTGGCTCGAGAGGGATGGGGCTCAGTACAAGCCGCAGCCTCGCAGGTTGTTGGCGATGATGATGTCAGTGACCGCGTCGAACACCACCTGGATGTTCCCTGTATCCGTGGCGCAGGTCATGTGACAGTAGATCTCCTTATTGGGCGAGCGGTTCTTGCTCTCAAATTGTGCTTGGATGTAAGCAGCAGCGTCATCGTAAGTGTTGGGGCCTGCGGACAGGGGCAGGTTAGAGAGGAAGAAGGGAGAGGGGAGAGAAGACAGAGAGAGAGATGAGTGAAGCCCACTGGGAGAACAGCCTTCACAAGCCATTTTGAATTCAGTTGACATGTTTGAAGCTGGCAGAATACCAGTTATTTTAGCTGAAATGTTGAAATAATGCTCTGTGCAGTAAGAAAGAGCTATGCATAGGAAGCAAAATACCTCCAATAAAGAAAGCGAGCCCATGATGATAAACGAGTCGTAGAGATCTACAGATCGCAAGAGAAATACAGAGATGCTCCCATGAGCATGAGAAGAGACTGGCCGAAAGCCACACTTCTGCAGAGACGTCACATCTGGGTTTTCAAATGACTCTCTATAGATAACTCCCTGGAGCTCTTCCTGACACCTGCTCACGTCACATGCACTCGAAACCGCACTCCGTCCTGTCATTTGGCCAATTTTTGCCTGCCTTTAAAGCCAATCTCTTTTTACTTGCTTTAGCACAATCATCACGCTGTAAGAACACAGCTAGGTGTAATAGGCAGCCTCTAAAAGAGCTCTGTGGCAAGAGAGATAAGAAGCAAAGGGCTGTCGGGGAGTGGGGAGTGTGTGTGTGGGTGTGTGTGAGGAGGAGGAGACACACAGACAGGACGGCGGCCGTCCCTCAGGGCTCATCTCTTCCCCATGACTGCTCAACCCTGGCCCAGGCACTACAGGCTCATATAGACAGCCCAGAGATGACCACCACACCTCAACAATTCCAGTGTGCGTCTATTTCTCTCTCTCTCTCTCTCTCACACACACACACACACACACACACACACACACACACACACACACACACACACACACACACACACACACACACACACACACACACACACACACACTCTCTATCCCACTATCTACTGTGTACAGTGAGTTCAGAGCTTTAGAAGCCATTCACTATAGAATTGCCATCTGGTTTGCTTCATTGAACTGTACATCGCTTCTTCCAGACCATATTTTTCAGGGACTAAACTCATCATACGCCAACAGATAACATTTTCTGGCTCCATTTTTTACAAATCTTCGCAAGAAATGAAGATTGTACAATTTACTTTCAAATATATACGATTGCTGGCTGGGGGTGGGCCTTGAAGACTGAAGCACTGTAGTTTTTTTGAAAGAAAAAGAAATAAATGCTCTTAACCTGAAAATGTGGTAAAATTACTCATTTAACATATCACCCTGTATACTGTAGCTTAAGTTGTCCAGTGCTCAACTAGACATGGGAGTGATCATTGTGAGCATTTTCTAAGAGTTCTAAAATCAGTATTCATACTGTCTTCATGTGCTAGTCAGAAGATCCTACTTCCCACTTGTGAAGCTAAAATTACAAGCAAATCAATGTTCATGTGCTTTGTTGTCAGAGTGTCATGAAAAATGATGACTAAGGAAACGTTAATAAGCTGCACCGGGCTAGCAGACTAGTCAATGTGCTATAGATGGAACGATAAACAGCACTGTTCTATATCAAGTTGAATACACACAGATTACAGAGGCAAATCATGTACACAAACACCCATTTACAGCAGCTGCACTGTTAAAGATGAAGAATTGTGTACCATCCAGTACAGAGTTTTCTCCACCATGTTAAAAGGTTGAAGGTCACCTTAACTCAAGAACTCTCCTATCAAAATAATTTGAGGGCATGTTCATGTACAACTTCCAAGTAGAGGACTCTTTACACTATTTACACTTTTACTTCTGATAGCACATGAGCACAGCATAAGTCAAGCGCTGATCAATAAAATGGTGAATGGTTGCCTTATTGTTATTTTAACTTGTAATTACATTATTTAACTAACCAATAAGCCAAAGTTGCAACATGTTTTTTTTTTTTATTTCACTGTGACTTGTCTTTGGCCACAGCTTATTAAAATTAAAAACTCACAATTTTATTATTGGATAAAAATTATTATTCATTTTAACATGGAATAGGATATTTCACATTGTACTTAAGTCATTTAGAAGAATTCAAAAGATATAAATTTATATGGTCTATAAAAACCACAATAACTGCAAGATAGAAAAGGAGGAATTCTTATTCCACGTAAAATGATTTACTGTCCAATAGTTGGTCAATTTGATTTTTATTTTAGTGTTATAAAATATATTTGTTATAAATACATATACATTTATCATCTGTTCCCATTCATTTCAGCTGTTTGTTGGCTTACACAGCCAACACAAATCAATGCATAGTACTGTGTAAACTGAATGCCCACACCTGTGTAAGATGTAAGGTGTTATCTTGTGAGTAAGGCAAATGGCAAATGTTAGGGGACACGATGACTATGTCCTGTCCAATGCTATGTTGCAGGTCAGTGTATATATGCTGAACTCCAATACAAATATGGCATAGCTTCACAGTAAATGGACAATGGGCTTTATTCCCCAAACATTCTTAAGAAGAAACGTACCCACTTTTTTTCCTTACACTTCATCAATGTTTACTTTTGTTCAATTTATGAGGACAATTGGAACAATTATTAAAAGAGCAAAGCTGCAGATTCTGCAGTAAAAACACACTACATAGACTTTTTAGTAGGAAAATACTGAGGAACATACTGGTAAATGAGGCCCATAAAAGGGGCTTCTTCCCCCAGTTTTCCCCTATAAAATGACTATTAGATGCTTCCCAGCACTAATAAGTAAAAAGAGTCAGTAATAAGTCAAACATTTAATAAAATAATAACATATATACAGGACCTATACAAACTATTTCTGATTTCTCTCAGTTCTTCAGCTATTCTAAGCTTATACTTTTAAGCCAGAACAAACATAGGCTCACATCAGCTTAGATTTCGACATTCATGTTCAATCCAGCTTTGCGCATAATTGCTCACTATCTGTAAAATGTGCATGAGTTCTTAGGACATGTTCTTACCCGTGTACTCCGGGAAACAGATACTCAAAGGCGATTTCTTGATCTTTTCAGCGAACAGGTCTTTCTTGTTGAGGAAGAGAATGATGGAAGTGTCAATGAAGAATTTGTTGTTGCAGATGGAGTCGAACAGCATAAGAGACTCGTGCATGCGATTCTGCAGGAGAAGAACAAAATGGAGGGATAGACAGAGAGAGGGAACGCAGAAAAGGTTACGCAGAGAAAACCAGAGCAAAAGGAGTGGGTCACAACATAAAGAACGGCATACAGGAAAATGGCAGGAGTCCTGATCTCTTTCACATCAGTTTTGAGAACGTAACTTCTGCTGAAGCCACCTGTAGCTACTACAGTCAGTGTGCAGCAATATCCAGAATGAATGCCTGTAGCCTGTAGATTCAGTGTGTGCAAATAAACATGTGGTTCCTAATAGATCGAAAGAGGATGGGAGGGATAGATGGAGGTGAGAGAGAAGACTTGAGGCATAAAAAGCCCATACACTGCATTTCGAGTGGCACTTCAGTCATTTATTTCATATAAATACACAAATGCAAATACACATCCATTGTTCAATAAATAATTAAGAGCAGTGAAAGACACAATAACTACAGCAGATAGACATACAACTGAAAGAGAGACAAACACTGCGATCACACTCAGAACACCAACAGGGTGTTATGACTTCTAATTGACAAATCTAGTTAGTTGGTAGAATGAGAGACTTTGGGATGAAAGCAGGGGACAGATGGCACTATGCATTTGGCACATACACCTACACTAATTATTTCTCTAATCCAGATTCCTCTAATCTAATCTAGACTAGCATTATTTAAAACTACTATCCAAATGTGCCTCGAGTGTCTTGTTTCATAACTTCACTGGCACTGGGAGTGAAGTGCGTGCCTTCGAGGTGCTGGAGAAACAAAGACAATGGCCATCACAGACATTCGTACACCTTTGGATGCGGAACAGCTTAAAAACGAGTTGCTGCCCGTAGCTACTCTTTTTACAGTACCTTTTCAATCTTTCTGTAAAAGCGTTTTCCACTGCTGACAAAATCTCATTCCAGCAGGTAATGTGAAGTCAAATAGATCATTTCGATTCAATTATACATCAGAATCCACAGCGGCAGCAGTCTGGCCACAGCACCAGCTGCTGTAGTTTAGGTAAAAAAAAAAGAAAAACACAGAAATACAACCAGCCATTAGTCGATCAGCAGTGTGCTGACTCAATTACCCACAAATCTCTTTACCTTGGCCTAAAACTTCATTTCCCACAAGCCCACGGGCTGATTTTCAACTTCCTTCCACACAACCATAGACCCATCATTCTCTCGACCAGACACACAAAGCTTTACTGACGTCAGAGCTAGCTTTAAGGCTATGCTATGCGTGCCGAGAGTGAGAGAGAGGGGGGGAAAAACCCACGAGAGATGTTGAACAAGAAGAAAAAAGAGCTGGGAGAAGGTTGGCGTCGGCTTGAAATTGGTGTCACAGTTGGATGGGTATGAGGGCTGAGGGTTTGTTTTGTCTCTGGAGGAGGAGTGATAATGACCCCTCCAGCTGAGACACTGAGAGCACGCTGAGTCAGAATGCACTTCTTGTCTGTCATGGAGCTGCTGCATACTATACACACTTCAACAACACTTATATATGGTGGAGAAGTGTCTCCGCAATGCATCACCAGCAGAACGTATCATCACCGGCGCTTACGTTTACGGCGCTTGGCTGAACTGCGTTACAGATGTGACATAGCGTCAGTGAAATGTCCTGGAGTAACCCTACCCAGCAGATTTGAGTGTTGTCCTGTTTCAACACTTCCACTCGATCCACCCACCCACATTTTAGTCATTTCTAATTCCCACCCATTATCTAGGTTTCCCCCTTTCACAGAACATTACCAGCACTGCAAGGGTGAAGGCTAGCACATGCTTCCTCACATGAGACACATACAGCCAGGCAATTGCTTCTTTTTTAAACATCATAGGACAGCTAAGCACGCTTGGCTGAGTGATGATGGGAGAAGAAGGGCCATTCTAAACACCTAAACAAATGTGCTCTCCTGGACTCCCAGCCATGGATAGTTGTGGCATCATCGGAGTCGAACCAGTGATGACCGCTGCCGTGAATCTTGTCCGGTTAAGAAATGTGCTAAAATGCTTTTGGGCAACCCAGACCCGATTAGCTGGACACTGTGTGTTACAGGCGAGAAAGACAAGGGGCTCCAGTTCATCATTTCAAATATGCTATGTACCTTCTTATCCCAACATTTTTGCTAGCTTTAGTCATCCAATAGCTAGAACTCTCCCGTCATGAGATGCTACAAGTGCTGGGAGGGTGAAGGCAAGCATGACATTACCTGCATCTTTCCAAACTGCCGCTAACACAATGTCACTGGACAGCTGTTCGATGTGTTTGTAACAGAACTGCCAGTTCTGTTACATCAGCCAACAGACACATGCACTGGCTAGCACTATTGAGAGAATGGGTGGGGGAGAGGGAATGCCATCCTACCCACCCAGTAAGAGCAAGGCCAATTGTACTCCCTGGCCATGGATGGCTATAGCACCACTGGGGATCAAATTGGCAGTCTCCTGACAACAGGGCTTGTGATAACCGGTAAGGCAGCCCTATCAACACACATTTTGGAACAAGCAATCATGCAGATGTTGGGGGACAAAAAGAAAGCCTGATTGGAGGCTTGCACTGGGCTAAATAATAAGCTACGGCCAAAATAAACAGCACACAACCTGAGGCACACCAGCTGAGCCAATCTGACACTATGATTAAACTGTACCGATTGACACAGATGGATCGTGCTTGGCAGTCAGACTTGGTCCATTTACGGCTGCAGATCGGCACTAGGAGGTTTAAGAAATATGACAGAACTGGTCTTCTCTATCTACTAGCTCTCTCATTCAAAACAAATTCAGACAGTTATGTACATTACAATTTATCATTCCAAAACACAAAAAAACAACCAAGAAGCTCCAATAGACGAGTAATATGTATGTACACACACATTTCTATCATAATTACAGGTGCCGAGACACATATCAATCTTAAAGATCCTGTATTTAGAGTTTTTCAAATGAGATACTGTCTAAGCATTAAGTGTTCCCTCTCATCACTCCTGTTACACTTATAATCTGAGACACTTCTGAATCTTTAAGCTGTGTGTTCTGTTAAACTGTTATAGTTCATAATAATCTAATTACTCTGAGTATAATACATAAAGACTACCCTTTCTTATTTTTTAAGACATTGAGAGAGCGCTATTTTAGTTGTAGCCTAGCCCATGGCATTGGCTGTCGGGCACAACATTAATGCCATTTAAAGGTCACCTGCAGAGTTTCATCAACATTCAAGTCTTGACAATATCCATAAACTCTTATCTGTTGTGGCACTCGAAATATCACTTTGAAGGACCATCACATACAAGTGACCCAGCAATAATGGCCGTTTAAGACAAATAGCGCTACCTATGTTTCATATTTCCTACAGCACAAATATGTTTTTATTCCCAAATACAGTCAGAGTGATTTGATTATTTTTTTGGCACTGTCCTTACGGCTTATCAATCAGATGAACAAATTCAATCAGATGAATTTGATCATATCATATGATATGATTTTGGGGCAAGAAATGGCACGCTTACAGGATGAGAAAAGTTTGGCATTAAAATTCATTCATCCACACTCCCAGCTCAATTAAGCTGCACCACAGCAGCCCAATGAGAGAGTAGATCTAGAATTTAGCCTCACACCTGGCAAACTTATGTAAGAATCAATAATTGGGTCCTGATGTTTGGATTAAAATTAAGCTTGTCCCTTAATGGTGAATGCAATGGATGTTTCCCTTGCATTCAATCACTGAAGAAGTAGACAATAAGAATAATACGGCAATGACAATATCCAAGAACAGTGCAGTGGGTGCAGCATTCCTCAGCTATTCCCGGTCAATATAGGCCACAGAAGCGCAGGTTGTTGGCAATGATGACGTCAGTGACCGCATCGAAGACGAACTGGATGTTGTTGGTGTCCGTGGCACAGGTGATGTGAGCATACACTTCCTTGTGGAAGGACTTGTTCTTGCTTTCGTACTGCGACTGGATGTATTCCACCCCCTCCATGAATGTGTCCGGGCCTGGAGCGCAAGATGCGGCAGAGAGAAAGGCCAAGAACAGTGGGAGGATGGAGGAATGATGGAGCAGAGACAGAAGAACAGGGAGTGAAAATGAACATAATAGAAAGTTGAAATAAGGAACAAAACATGCAGAAAAGAAAATACGAAATACGAAAATACAGTGGCATGAAAGCGGTGGACAGGGGGAAAAGCAAAAGGGGTGTAATGAAAATCAGACTGTAAAAATGATGTATTATCTAATAGTTATAAGTCTGATGTTGTAGCAGTCTAATGAAATATGTTAGTACAATATTACAGTAATGCTGTGGTTGGATAAGTGGGTATGAGGTTGTTCAGAATGGAAATGGAAGGATAGCCAACTTGGCTGCATTCCCCTATAAACCAGATTAGAAAGCATGGAACCTTTCCAGGTAATTGATGAGTAGTCATCCAAAGAAGGTGGGGAAAAGTCCCAGTAAAATCATATTTCGTGGAGATGATGTGCTAACAGCCCAGTGTAGTTTTTAAGCATTCTTTTACCTATTCCCTTTCTCTGGCTACTCCTCATTCTGACAGAATGGAGAGAATAGCACCTTGGGCTGGGTGAAGAATTTACCTGTATACTCAGGGAAGCAGAGTTTTAAAGGTGATTTCTTTATTTTCTCCTCAAATATGTCCTTCTTGTTAAGGAAAAGAATGATAGAGGTGCTTGTGAACCATTTGTTGTTGCAGATGCTGTCAAACAGCTTCAATGACTCATGCATGCGGTTCTGTGGAATTAAGAAAAAAAGGAGACCTGTCAGACCTTTGTCAGAACACTCTACACATATACACAAGCAAGCTCAGATGCAATCACATCTCCTGCTTACAATCAGAATGCTGCACATGGAGATATACAAGCAGCGAAAGGACAGAAAGTCATAAAGTCAGAGAAACTCATTCATTCATCAGAATGTATTAATCACAATGCCACATCCCCAGGGCAAGGTGACATATCATATATTAGCTGAATAACAGAATAATGAGAGCAGAGTGGGGAATTTCTTAAGATTATATGTTTAGGGTAAATATATGGTTCTGGATAGTATAATTATATTAAATTCGTATAGCTGGAAGCAGGCACTTCAGCAGTAGTTGAAGGATCATATTTGATTTAGTGCTATGGAGTTAGCTGATAATCTATCATATGTAAAAAGTTGTTTACTTTTATCCCCCTCCACCAAGACTACTGCTCAAAGAGCAATAAAATTCATGAATTTCTACACTGAAGTGTAAGCGAAAAAAAAGAAAGAAAAAAGTGCGCTGCTTTCAACTCGTGTTAGTTTCACATAGATTTGCTGGTGGCAATGGCAGCAGAGTTCATACCTGTGGTAATGTTCTGGTGGATGGGTCGTCTGCAGAACCAGTTTTGAGGTTTTTGTGATTGGCGATTGGTTAGAGAGCAGAGCCGACGGTGAGAGATGGCAGGAGAGGAGCTGAGACGATCGGAGGAAGAGGCGGAGACGCAGAGGCGGCGGCGCGGAGCCGCGAGAGAAGGCCGGCATGACCACACAGGCGTCATATCACAACACAACTCGCCCCTCTTCCCACCCACCCATAAACACATACTGTCCTCACAGCTAGAGCAAAGAACAGGCAGAACAGTTCCAGGTATCGAAGCATGAGGAATAGCGCGGCTCCAGAGGGAAACAAAAGTCAAAAAGTCACGCACACAGCCTCATGCAGATCACAGACAGTGATGTGAATTTGGTGTTAGTGTGAGAAGCTAACAGAAGTTTGTGTGTGTTTATGAAAGCAAGAGGAAGGAGGGAGAAAGAGAGAGAGGGAGAGGGGGTGAGAGAGGGATGGAAGAAGGGAGAGGGGAAGAGAACGAAAGAAGGAAAACCAGCCGCTGGTTTGTACCTTAAAATTCTTTTTTCTTTTTTTTTGGTCATTAGGGTATGTATTGGTATGGCTTGTGTAAGTAGGTGTAGGCTTGTGCAGATATGAAAATCAACCTCTTTTGTCTCTAAAGGTGAATAGATTTCAGTAAAAGGGATTATTATTATTATTATTATTATTATTATTATTATTATAATTGATTTCCTTCTACTATTACTCCACTTTTTCATGGACTTTTCACCATTGCTTCTTCGTGGTCTTTACTGTATGTAGCAATTTAAACTTTAAAATCTCCACTTGAGAAGATATTCGATTCCTATGAGCAATGACCGACAGCACTGTGAAAAAGTATTTGCCCCTTAATAATAATTTGGTTCATCACACAGGGATAACCGCTTTGGAATTATTTGAGCTGAACAATTACACAAATTCAAGTCGCCACATCTAATAATCAAAAGTAACCCTTAACTGTTTTAACTTAAGTCCAGAGAAATCACAATCACCTGGCTGTCTTGGTTGGTAACAATGATCATTTACACAAACTAACCTTTGATTTAAACCCACTGATATAAAGCTACTGATGAAACATTAAAACTAAACATTATTGTTCAGACTGGCCCATAATAGCATACTAATGAGATCAAACTATGGCTGCCCTAGATGTGGAGGAGAGAAATGATTCTGCATTACCTCAAAAAAATAAGAAAGTAAAAAAGGAACAAAAAACAATCTAGTTTTTTTGAGAATGTTCTGTGGACAGTCTTTTTTATTTCAAGCATAAAGCAAATACTGCATTTCACAGCAGGAACATGGTGGTGGAGGTAGTGGGACATTGCAGGAATTGTTGCCTAGAGACCCAGAGAGGTTAAATTCAGAAACTATGAATTTTGTTCTGTATCAGAGAATTCTCAAGTAAACCGTACATGTTTATCTGTTCATGACCTGAATCCACAGATGAGTGGAATTCAATTTCTCCACACCAATGTGAATGGCAGATATGAAATGATAGGAAATGTTGCAATTATATACCAACTTTAAGCAGGGCAATTAGTTTTTCCACATGACTGATAGAATAACTTTGCTCTTTAAATAAATGTAATGATTATTCAGAAAATGTGTTTGTTGGTTGATAAGATTTTCTTTGTCTAATATTACATCTGGGTTAAAGATCTAAAAGCCTTCACTGTGACGGACATGCAATAATAGAGAAAATCTGAGATAAGAGAGCAAATACTTTTTTTTTTCTTTTTTTTTTTTTTACAGAATCCGTCATTCAAATGTACTCGAGGCTGTAAGGGGTTTTGTGAACACTAGAACAATGTAAATCGCCATCGTTTTTGCACTTTCAGTACAATCTCCAACCAAATATGAAAGGCTTCTCGTAAGTACAGTTTTGTTGAATGAAATATTCTCACTCATGTATTCATTAATTAAACAATACATTAACTGCAATATGTTTATAGCAGATCTAAAGACATTTGCAAAAGAGAGTGGTTTGTGTGTGGAACTCACCGTGGTCTCATCTTCGTGCAGCACCTGGTCATATCCACTCAGAGCCACACAGAAGATGATGGCAGTTACATCCTCAAAGCAGTGTATCCACTTCTTCCTTTCTGACCTCTGACCTCCCACATCAAACAGCCTATGAGGATATGACGCAGAGCATGATTATAAACTCACCTACTACACACCACATGCTCTATATAGTACACTCTGAGGTGGGATGCAAAGTTATATATAAAAAAAAAACCCCAAAAAAAAAACCCAATATTGTTACTGCTCACAGCTCTCAGTTTTGAGGTATAGAATTTCAGGTATGGATTTGGTCTATTAAACAACCATGATGTGGCAGAAAGTGTGGCACTGCAAGTGTGGTTATCTAGAATGCTGCCTAATAAGCAGACCAAGACCCGACCCCCAAGAAAACGACTGACCTGTACGGACAGATTCAGCAAGAATTCTGAGCTATCCTTTTAAAGGCAGCCAAAAACTCAAGAAAAGAGAAGCAAATGGATTGCTGAAATTAGCTGAAACAACTGGAAGCCAGGCACAGAAACATATGGGAGCTCAATGATTGGTGAAGCCCACTGTAGCTGCCATGCCAAGTTCAATTAAAAGGGAAAGCAAGCAAACCTGGATGGACTGGTCAACTAAATGTGCATTACAGAAAACGTCTAAAATAACTAAAGTTATTTCAGCCGGGGGGGGATACCTATATCTAAAAATACCTTCACCTACAAAACCTATACCTAAAATAGCTATTAGAGCAAAACATTTAATATTGTTTAAATGAAGATCAAATGTCTATATGCTTTAATATAATAGACAAATGTTTTCATGTAGTGTCCTTGAAAACTTTTCACATGACTGTATGTGTGTAGGCTTAAAAAACACTTTAAAGTAGTACTTTTCAAACTCAGTTCTCGGACCCATGAACTGCACATTCTGTGTTTTGTGTCCTCATATAAGGTCAATCATTACCTAATGAGCTGAATCAGGCCAGAAATAAAAAACCCTGAATCCCTCATTTCTATGGCAATATGCTCCTGAATAAGCTATTGTACAAAAAAAAATGTGTTCTACACCTCACACTAATTATTTCAGCGTTCAAATTTAGTTGATGCTTTCTCCTGGCGCCTGTCCACTGTGGTCCCTAACCCTATTTAGTACAGTACAGCTAGTATCTAGGCCAGTGGTGAGAGAATTTCAGCGTTGAGAGTTCCAGCGAGTGTTTCTACAGCCTGCAGAACAGTTCTGTCAGTTTTTGCACAAATTAACACATTTATTTCAGTCTCTTTAACTAAGACAGAGGATGAGTGAGGGCTAACAAATTTGAAGCAGCAGCTGAAGAGCTTAGACAAATGAAGAACAAAGAGAGGGAGAATAAGATGCATGCATCAACATTTACATCGGATCCCCGTCACACCCAACCTTTGTTGAGGTTAATGGTGTATTCACTTACAGATAATCATGTTACCATAAATGCCTTCATTCTATAAGGCTGATTGCAATACCAAGCACAGAGGTCTAAAATAAACGGATAGGATTCTCAGCCTGGAAGTGCTGTCTTCACAAACACATACTAAAAAAATACTACCAAAGGTCATCCAAATGATTGTTGGTTCCTTTCAGAAGAGTTACAATATAAAGCTTCTAGTCATTTCAGCCTCACAGTAGTCCTACAGACAGACTGCAGGTGGGTTACCTTTGCAATTGTCACGTTTGCAATTGTTGCTTCGCAACAAGGTGTTTAAGGTAATTAGAATGTGCATACAGTACCATGTCAGCAGATTTACTAGCCTGTTAGACTTTTTAGTCTGTAAATAACTCTGCAATTCATAAGATTATACTGTTGCAATCAAAATTATTCAACCCACATCGCAAATGTAACATTACCATTTATTAGCAAACTTTCAGCTGTTTGTAATAAACCAATCAAACAAGACTAATTTAAATAGCTCAACACAACATGACTACAAAATGACTACTGCAGTCTCAAAATTATTCAACCCCTTAGTAGAGCATCCTTTTGATGCAATCTTAGCCCATTCCTCACTGACAAAAGCCTGTAGTTTGTAGTTACTGTGATTGCCAATCCAGAAGCTTCTAGTTCTTCTGAAACCAAGCCTTGATGGACTTTGAGGTAAGCTTGGGATCTAACAGAATTACTGTCCTATTAGAAGCTCCAATGATGCAAAACTTCAGCTTCCTCACAGAAGCACTTTTCTCTTAGAATTTCCTACCTAATACCTAATTTGCAATTGGTGTTGAATAATTGTGAATAATAATTTTGCAACTGTATGCAGTCCTGTGAGTAGGACTAATATTGTAAAAGTGTAAAACTGAAAGGGCTAAAAAAAAAATGGGTTATTGAGAAGTTGTCAAGCTCTGGCCATGGACTGTCACAGTTTGGCACTTTTTAGGTTTAGGAGGTGTGTTTAAGCAGAGAAATCACTAAATTGTGCTGTCCAGACTCCAGATGCTTGCAATGCAGTCACATAGCTGTTGTGTGGGGGGAACCCAGAATGAATATAAAGTAACATACCTGAAATGCAGGTTCTTGAAGGTAAAGTGGGTCTCTACAATCCCAGTGGTCTTCACTCGGGTTCTCAGAATGTCCTGCTCTGTGGGCTGGTAGTCTGCAGCGCCAATCCTATCTAAACTATCTAGGTAACTGCAGAAAGAGAGAGAGAGAAAAAAACAGCTTTAATTAAGTATTAGGAAGAATGAAATAGAAAATGGGGGGCAGATTCCACATCTTACAGTGCTAATGATGACATTTATCTTGACTGACTCAAAGAAGCACAGTGTCAATTTAGAAAGACAATACATACAACCTGCCAGCAAACTCTCATTAACTTGCATCATTGCTATTGCTGGTGAAACGAGTACTGAGTGTCTGTGACTGGCTGCTGTACTACCTATACAAAGTATGATGGCATTCTGACTCAACAACCTCAAGGATATCTCCCTCATTTACACACACACACACACACACACACACACACACACACACACACACACACACACACACACACACACACACACACACACACACACACACACACACACACACACACACAGAGAGAGACAAAACTGGCCACAAAGGAGAAATCTGGCACAGAACTGATATAGTGGTCTGACCTCCGAACACTCCAAACTGCTGCTACTTTGCAGCAGGAACTGAGCTGAAGAAACGTAAGCAATTTATCTTTGCTGAAACAAGAAACAATAACAAAGCTCTGTGCTGGTGGCAAGCACAGGTGGACCAAAAGCTCACAGTAGAGGAAAAACAGTATTATTAAAACTGTTTACATATAGCAAATGGGGTTGGGCAATCTCTAGGCACCACACGATTCAATTCCATTACGATTCAGAGGGCAGAGATGCGTTTATCAAGGCATCTTTTTTTCTATACAGGATGTCTCACTGTGTGACTCTACCTGGTCCTTCTAAAGCAAAGTATCTGTAATGATGCATAACGAATTTACTTCCAACATGTCTTACTCTCCCAAGTAGCCTTGACACAGTAAGCAGAGAGACCAGGATAGATCTGCCATTCCTCTGCTGCACGATCACAGCTCAGCCATATTTGCACCCTTGTGGCTCTTATTTAACAAAGCTTGTTTGAACAAGAGCGGTCCCTCATCTGTGATAAAACATGCAGTTACAATGACATAAGATTCTGTGGTAGTGAATGTCCACGCTGAAAACGGATGCAAATCCCTGGCAATAAAAATTGAGTTGGGTGAAAGCTTTGACATTGCTGGCCTGATGGTCCTCAGTTTGGCAGAGCTAAAAAAAAAAAAAAAAAAAACAACACACCTGGATGTAGTTGCTGTCAATCAGAGCTAAAGTTTGGAGTTGGATTTCTCGCTCATCCATCTTGTGTCTCTGTTATGTGTATGCCACTGACAGTGTGGACCCTGCACTTTCACCTCTCGCGTTTCATCAACATTACATCGTTAGTTAACTTCCAAAAATAATATTTGGCATTTTAAAATGCAGCATTGCGGACAGTGTAATAAACGAATTTAAGCAGAGGATTAGGTGCTATATTGATCTAAAAGTGAAATCAGTTCAATGCTTTGACCATATGACGCATCATCTAACATAGAAAAGTAGCCCAACAAATAATGAGGTTAAGCGGTTATAAGGTAACCTTGCATCACTTTCGAATGTACCAGAATAATTTACTAGATAGATACGCATCTTCCCTCTCCATCTGCATTTGCTGTGGTGTCGGTAACCAGTATAAAAGCCGTAGGGCTCTCGGGGCAGCGGTAGAAATCAGAAGCCATGCGCTAACATTGTACAGGTGCGGTCACTTCATCCCCATAAACCTCCTATTCCTCACCGCCCGCGCCCTGTACATGCGGCGCATAGCTTCACACTGCCTAAACCTGCCTGTGTGAGCTTGTGTATTAATCATTAATAAATGACTGATGAATGTTTAATAACACTGTTGCTAATATGGCACAGCCTGTGCCAAGCTGCCACAGTTGCAGTGGCACAGTGCCAAGGCCCCATTGCAGCTCATTAGCTCCTGCCCCCGAAGACTTAGGCTGTGGAGTCACAGACTGCTTACGGCACGAGTCATGAGAGAGGAGGTGGGGGGGGGCGGGGGGAGAAAAAAGAAGGGTGGGGTGGTGGGGGTGCAGTGGTGCCAGGCGGAGAGAGAAATGAGCAGCGAGGGGTTTTGTTGAGTTTACGTGAGTCACAAGCTGCTTTTAAATGGATTCTCCCAAGGGATGGTGTTACCTGCAATACATCTCACCAACTCCAGAGGGTGTTCTAACTGAAACGGCTCATTGAGATGCATTAATGTTTAATTGGAGAGCTTGTGCCCTACAGGGATGCTTAAGGGCACAGCGCTTACAGGCTCTTTCATGTCTACCTGAGAGCAAACTGAATCATGAACTTCGCAGACAGGACGGAAGCTATGCGCCCACTACCAGACGACTCTCCACATATTAAGTGGAGTTCATAGGCTACACGCAAATGCTACCTTTTCATCCTCTTTCCTTGTTTTTAATTAAACAAGAAAGACCATTGATGCAGTCTGACAGCCTGATGTACTGTTGATTCTGTATCTTCATGTATATCAGTATGAAAACAAATGTGGGGTAGTCCGTTTTCATCATGGTAAAGAAGCACCAACAGCAGTGTTCATGGCTGTACATCATTGTGGTATTGATCTTAATTTTCAAATAAAAGACATTATTTGTTTGGTGAAGCATCTTTAAATCAGCATCATCAAGCAATATAAAATAACAGCTTCAAAATGATTGGAATACTCCCCAGACATGTAATATGTAGAACAGTAGGCCTAGTCAATCTGTAACTTCTAGCTCTGACTACAACCTGGCCATTTACAGCACTGGATACTGGATACTCCTAGGCAGCATGTCATGAGATCCTTAACTTTCCTGAAAACTACCTTATTAAATGGTTGGCGTTATTTGTGGGGGCCATTAGACCTTTAATTTACATTTAATTTACTTTTCCATGCTCCACACACACACAAAACATTCTTTAGCAGTAACTGCTGAGGCTAGCTTTACAGAACATCAGTGAAGTTTCATTTAGTCTCCTAAATTCAAGAAGGTATATTTGCTACATAAGATAGATAAGATATTATATAACTCTATAGTTATTAGATATAACATCTATATATGGTGAACCATTTAGGACTCACATCCTCATCCAATTATATACTCAGACCATCAGCCTGTCGATAAATAACTATGATATTTAGTCAAATCTTCAATGGAATGAGCACATTCAGAAGTTGCTGCATGCTAGTAACCTTTTCTTCAGGCTTGTCTAGAGTAAGTAAAGCAACTTTAGCTTTAGCTGACTTTAACTTGGCAGATCAAGTGTGTTCTACACAAAAAGTCAATACATGCTTTAGCAAGTCTACTGCAAGGTGAAGCAATGTCCACAGGCTTTTAAGGCATTTCATTGGAGCCAAGCAGAGAATTCAGTAGAATTCACAATTTCTCCTGCAGCTGCCCAGTGTTTAGTGGCCTTTTGTGGTCTTCAAGGTTGTTTGCTATTATTCAGCAGTGTTCAGTGCATCTGCAGAATGTGCCAGACAGGCATGGACACACAATGTTGCGGCTACATCTATGACTGATTTATCCCACACACAGTGTCACATTGTTAGCTGTCTGTTTCTTCCTGTGGAGGAGTGTTGAGAAGTTTGAAAATGAGCCTATTTATAGATGCTCATCTGAAGTGATTGCATTTAAAACAGCTTGTTTTGCTGGGTGATATGACCATGAAGTCAATATTGCGATTAACTGAACATTTTACCTCGATTACAATTAATAAGCATTAACATTAGCTACTCAAGTTGCTCAGTCAGCTCGATGTTTGAGTTCTCCTCCATGTTGCTTCAATGTTGCAGACTAGATGGGGCAGTCATATAACACAAATCAAAATAATTAAAATAAGTAAGATTACATTGATTAAAGGGTTCTGAATTTCAGTTTCCAACATAATATAATGCTGGATATAAAAAAAAAAGTATTTGTGTGGAGCATATACATGCATATTTCATGGACAACTGCTGCAAATCACTCCATTACACTGATTTTGGAATCAGAGACAACAGAAACAGAATCATCAATCAACTCGAAACCCTTTGTTAGCTCTCTTGTATATGAACTATTTACGGCATTCAGAAGCAGCCTGTATAAACTGTATAAAAACTGTTTCTACATGATCCTTCCAGACAGATGTAAATACTTTTGAATTAAAGCCACCAGTCCACATGTTGACCTCATAGCCATCGTTTCCTTTCAAGCACAGTTTGCTGGAGTACAGAACCAAAAATGGTATCACTGTCCCTTCACAGCACTGTAGCAGATAATGATTCTACTGAGAAACTGTTGTCATAGCAGCAATAAACAGACTTCTGAAGTGCTTGGTTTCCACATGTTTGGTGGAAGCGTTTTGGACCTTACCCAAGTGCTACCATATCACATCTCCTTTAAATCCCAGCGTGGGGTGCAGGAAACAATTCAAGAGCACAAAGAACGCATGCAGCAGAAGTGGGCTTACAGCATTGACCTGTTACTGTCATTTTTAAGAAAAAAAATGTCTTTACATAGATTTCGTAGTGGCGTAGATGCAATAGATGGGATATAGCAGAGATGCGGGGGAAGATAGAGGTGGCTGGGTGCAGCATTCTCTTCCCCTTCTCTTTTTAATATGTGGAGCTTGTATGCCTCTCCACTCAGGGCTGCCTGCCAGCCCTGCCCCTCCCCCCTCTCCCTCTCACACACACACTCTCTCCCTCTATCCACCTCCATTCTCCCTCCTCCCTCCCTCGATTGCTCCTTGAGTGCTCTGCCTGGCAACACCTCTCAACAGCCAGCCTGCTGTCTGCTGCTTCCCATCAGCACTGAGAAGAGGAGGGGCATGGAGGAAGAGAGAGGAAAAGAGAGTGAGTGTGAAGCATGAGCAAGTCCATTAGGGAGGAAATAAAAGAGCTTATAGGGACCAAATGCAAGGGGGGAAGGCAGAGCAGAGCCGAGAAGGAAAAAGAGGAAAGCCCAAGAGGAGAGGCATGGAATGGAAAGTGCAGCAAAGGGGCTGCTGATAATGATGGAAAAACTTCCGAGAGGATAAACAATGACAGGGCGCCGGGCCGGGGGCCAGAGCAATCTTGTTTCAACACCCCTCTCTGGCACAGCCTCAGGATGCAGGTGACAGCCGCTGCACTGTGGGCTTCATGGGTCAGAGAGTGCAGCTGCATGACCGGGGCACCTCCACTGATGCCTTTCACCAAATCGGACCTTAAAGCGCCCAGTTAAGACATGTAGAGTTGAGTGGGCCTCAGGGCACAGAAGGAGGAGCAGGAGCATGTCCATGATGCACAGGCTGGGTGCTATGAAGGTCAGTGCACTGCACAATGCTGTGGAAGTGTTATACAAGCCCCTGGAAAGAATGACTAACCCCATGAAGCATGCACAATTCTTGGAAGAAAAAAAACCCTACTAGTTGTCACATCCGACCAACTGTACCCTAAGGGGACTTGCATACACAAACAAACACAAAAACACAGCAAAGGGTGAAGTGGCCATTGTGACTAAATAGGTCATCAGGATAAAGATACTACGTCCTAAGCATTAATGGCAGAACTAAGACATTGAGGCAGAAAACGTGAGCGGGTGTATGGGGAAAGGGGGTTGTGGAGTATGCGCACACTCCCCCCTACACATCTGCTGTGTATCTGTGTGGACTTTCCTACCAGCTTTCCAGCGTGTGCTCTTCAAGCAGTCCAAGCTGTCTGACACTATGACACTGCTCAGACTCCCAACAGGCGTCACACTTAAGTATGACCTGCAGCAGTCGTGTCCAAAAAAGCGCCAGCATATGCCTGTAAGAGCCTCGAAGATTTGAGATTTAAGATCTGATCTTCACCAGTCCAGTCTTAGGGTTGAAAATCTCTAGGCACCTCAAGATTCGCTTCGATTACAATTCAGAGGGCTGAGATGCGATTATCAAATGATTATTGATCATCTTTTTTTTTCTATACACTGGGGGCAGTGGTGGCTCAGCGGTTAGGGCGCCGGGATATCGATAACAGGGTTGTGGGTTCGATTCCCGGGCTCGGCAAGCTGCCACTGTTGGGCCCTTGAGCAAGGCCCTTTACCCTTTCTGCTCCCCGGGCGCTGGAGTTGGCTGCCCACCGCTCTGGGTGTGTGTGTGTGTACTCACTGCCCCTAACACGTGTGTGTGAGTGTGTGTTCACTACCAGATGGGTTAAATGCGGAGGACACATTTCACTGTACAGTGTACACTGTACAGTGACAAATACGTGCACCTTTAAAAGAGACATTCGATGCGTCAGTAAAATAAGAGAGCGATGCTTTACCTCAGCTCCAAAGCGGCGCAACATGGCACTAAAGCCCTGGTGCTGAACGACTTAATATGGATGCAAATCCTTTGAGTTTGCAATTTGCTTTGTTCGTTCAGAGTTGGGAGGAAGCTTGCTCAATGGTCCTTTGGTTGGCAGCAACAAAAAACATCTGTGTAGTTGCTGCCAACCAGAGCCAAAGTACCACTGGGGCTCAGAGGTTAGGGCACCAGGTTATTGATGACAGGGTTGTGGGTTCAATACCCAGCAATTTGCTACCTTGAGCAAGGCCCTTAAGTAAGATGCCCAATGCTCCAGGCACACGTGCTTAATGTCAGTGTGTGTGTTTGCTCACTAGTTTGTTCACTGTTTAGATAAGTTGAAGGTGTTAAACACAAAATATTGAAAATCGTGTCTTGTCTATAACCTGAGACAGTAGACGCATCAGAGCTGGGTACCTGGCGCTCTCCTCTGAGCGTGTTGGTTGCCCAGTGACGTTGCATCGGTGGCAGTTCGAAAAGAGGCAGTGGCTGGCTCTGCAAGTGTCAGAGGAGGCATGCGAAAGTCCTCGTCCTCCAAGTGTCTGGAGCATTACATGTGATAGGGGAAGAGTACTAACTACAAGTGGATTGGCCGGATTGGCAAAGGAAATTGGGGAGGGAAATTAGTTTAAACATGTTTAAGTGCTGAAATACTGATAAAGTTATTAACACAAATTTTAACAGAAAAGTTTCCCAATTTGCATTTTTCATGTATGAAGTCAAACATCTCAATATAAGTTCAAAATAATATGAACTATAATGTCTAGAACGACTCCGTACTTCTCATTTTGATATTCAAGTTTTGCTAGCATGCCGCTCTAACTTGATGAATTCACATTTTATGCCACTGTGTCACCTACGGGAAATGCATGGCATCTCTACAACAGCAGAGCAGACAGGGCAAAAAAGATAAACTAGCAGAACTGAATCAACATTATTTTATCAAACACTTAATCTATCAAAATATACCTGAAGGGTTTTGAAGACTTATGGTTTTCTAGACTCTCAGGAAACAGGAAAGAGGTATTTGAGTGGTTTCCTGAGAGAAACCTGGCTGGTTAATCGTAAGTAGGATAAGCACACTGCTAACATGATCTTCTGCATCTATTAAGCAAATCAAGCATATGATATATTTTTGATATTTAAAACAGTGAAGTAAAAGAAAATCTCAATCTCTATTCAGACAGCAGCTCACACCTAGATCTGCCAGTTTCCAGAACAGCATGGTGTGGACAAAATGCCAAAAAGGCCAGTGCTTACTCTACTCTTATTTATATGTTTTCTTAGTGCTGCTGTAGCATGTTTTTCCATATGTAAAGAATGTGATCCACCCATAAAACAAACATACAGACTTTGGTCACAAACTACCCTTTTCATAGGAATAAACTTTACTAAAGTCAATTTTTAGCATTACTCTGATTAAACAAATCCTTGAGAGCTTACGGACATGAAATGTGTTCAGAAAATACTGAAGCACATGCAACAATAAAAGGCAGCTTTGTGTGTCTTTTACACAGTGATCGAAAACAAGACTGTACACTGTGCTCCAATTTCACACGCTGATACAGCACTGACACGCATGAGTCATGACCCTTCTGGTGGCAGATTTACATGAGTTAACAGGGTCACTACTGAAGCTCCTGATTTCATCAGTTGTTTCTGACTACAATGTAAGATTTAAAAGTAGAGAAGAAGACAGTTCTTGTTTTGTTTTTCCAATTTCACTGTTAGTATTCATACCAACCAACACCAACAAATTGTGTGTGTGTGTGTGTGTGTGTGTGTGTGTGTGTGTGTGGGGGGGGGTTATTTCCTTTTTCTGGTACAACCGCAACTCTGTTGAGTTTGAGTGAGAGGCTTAAAATTCCCTAAAGGTGCTGAAAGAGCCGCTTTAGACTCACTTGTTTAGTTTAGTGTTTGTTAATAACCGTTTCCCTATAGATAAAGGTTACAGATCCAGGGGTTCATGAACACAGGGAAATATGATAAACTAATGTTGTCAGGGGAGATGATGTTGACCACTTGCAAGTGGTTACTGGACACTGGGTTTTTGGACACTAGAGCAGACAGATGCTAACTGTTTAGGGTGCTCTCATGTCTGTGTTACCTTCTGGCTCAGACTATATCTCCTTCTAGTCAGGCTGTTGCAGTCAGTAGCCACCCTCTGGTAATGTTCATATTTCTCTGTACTCCACAAACTCATCTCTTTACTACTTTTTTTTTTTTAATAGCACTGCCCACCTGTCCGGCCTGACATTGATGAAACGTCAACTGTCGTACTCTACTGTTACCCGCCACAGACCAGCTTCTCACCCTCCAGCTATTGCTATCTGCCTCAGACTAGTTGTCCACCCTCCATTATAGACTACATTGTAGTTTATATTGCTGTTATTATTGCTGTCAGTAGACCCAAGCGTAAGAGTTTTATAAGGTGGTATGGTGACTTATCAATAATTTATAAGTAGTTTTGACCAGAGGAGAATGGGTCTTCCCTTGTAAGTCTTGGCTCCCCCTAAGGTTTCTTTCTTTGAGGGAGTTTTTCCTTGCAACTGTAGCCTTTGTTTTTATGTTTTGTTGATCTTTTGTCCAGGTTTCTGTAAAGCTGCTTTGCGACATGAGTTGTAAGAAGTGGTATTCAAATATTTGTATTTGCTTCTTTAACAAGACTGTAAAAAAAATCTTATTTAGTCCCAAGTTAAGATCCTACAAAAGGGTAGGACGTTTCTGTAGTACTCTGTTCCCTAAACTTAGCCCCAACCACAAATGCTGTTTAAATTCTCATGGGGCAGTTGGTGTTGTGCTCATGCCAAAGCCTTTTTAGGAATCTTAAGCATCAGCCTTCTTCCTCCCCCCCATTTCCTGCTTATCAACACAATCTCCCCTTCCATTTCAAGCAGAAATAATTTGTCTTCATCTAAACAGAGCTTGCTACAAGCGCTAGCTTCCCAGGCCATTAAAACAAACCATAGCTTCTGATCCAAAAATACTGCTGACTCACATCTTTCAGGGCCGTTCCACAAGCACACACTGGAGCGCGCACCCCCACACTCGTTCACATGCACGCTAAATCAAAATGTTTCTTCAGCGTGAGCTGTAATTGCATCTGTCGTTTTGACATTAACAAACAGATCTATCTCCGGGGAGCTGCTTAATGCTGAGCTGCCACAAATATCACAAATTGCCAGTGAGATGGGTGAAACACCATTAATTGAAAGATGCATTTAAAGGGATTACAACCAAATTGCTTGAAGAATTAAAAAGAAGTTTAGGAATCAGTCTGCTGGTTTGTTTTGAAGCACACTGAATTCAATGTGCCACTCGATGCAAAAAGAGTATATGTGCTCACAAAGCCGATCATGTGTAAATGATGTGGTAACTACTATAATAATAATATGCAAGTAATAGCAAGTGGAGGTCTGTTTGGGGGCAATGCCTTATAATATGCTGTAACAGCACTCCTGCTGCTTCCATGTCGTTCCAGAAGGGGGTAGTACTCACTATTGGGCGGAGTCATTGAGCTGGTACTCTCGGGCCCGGCTGAAGCACTCCTGGATACCGGAGTCAGCCCACAGGCGCATCATGGCGGTCAGCAGCTCCGGGGAGTAAGGTTCAGTGTCCTCCATACGACTCACAACATCACACACCATCTTGGCATCAGCCTGCGGAGAACATAAACATACATGCAGACCTTATAGAACTGGCATGAAGAGGAGTGGGAATAAACGAATAAACGTCCTTGCAATTGCAACGAACTGAAAAAAAGAGGAAACCCAGACTGTGTTAAACAAACTGCACACTCTGTGACCTATTGTGCATTACCCACAATAGTGGCTACTCAAAAAAAAAAAACATTACTGGAGAGTGGAGCATGACTTTTCTGTTCCTCTTTGGAATGCATCTTATCTGAGCTGACTGAGTTATGATGGGCAGCACTCCAGGTGCGACGTCATTGCTCTTGTTCTATTTTAGTCACAAAGGAGGGCAATGTTTTGACAGGGTGCTACACATGCAAATCAGCTCACTCTAGATCAGGTGTGGTCGTTGTATGCGGCGCAATCATGTAAGCCAGAACAGGGACAGCTGACCTCAGAACGTTTTTCTGAAAGCACCATTAGGAGTCTGCCCTGCTGGCCCAGCATTGCTGCTGGGAACAGTAATACCTCATGTCGAGCCCCACTAGACAGAATAAGCAGCGCCAGGAATTAAGTCAATTAAAGCCATGACCGCCCTTTTTGTGTGTGTGTGTGTGTGTGTGTGTGTGTGTGTGTGTGTGTGTGAGTGTGCCCTGATCCCCGTGGTCCCACTTTCTAGTTCACTAATCCCACATACTTCCTGTGGGATGAGACCACATTGCACTGTGAAACCTGACTCTCACTCACACACACACACACACACACACACACACACACACACACACACACACACTTCTGACATAGACAAGAAGGAGTGGGTAAGGACTGTGACTCTCTGAAAGGTGCAAAAGGATGCAAAATAAAGATGGTGTTGGGCAATATATACACTACATGTCCAAATGTTTGTGGGCACCCATTCTAATAAATGCATTCAGCTACTTCAGATACGTTGCACCCATTGTTGACCCAGATGTGCAAATGCACACATACAGCTTGTCTTGTCCCTGTAGAGAAGTAAGAGTCTCTGGGGCAGATAAACATGAACATAATGGCATGGGCTCATGTTTACACCAAGCGTGGGCTAGAGGGGTATAAAGCCCTCCAGGATTGAGCTGTGGAGCAGTGCAACTGTGTTATCTGGAGTGACGCTCCTCCATCCAAGACTTTTGGGATGATTAGAGTATGAGGTGAGGTGGTGATCATCCAACATCATGACCTCAATAACACTCTGGATGCAAATCCTACAAGCAATGCTCCGAAATGCAGTTGAAAGTCTTCCCTGGACAGTACAGATATTTAGCCCAAGAAAAGCAAGATCAACTATTTTTAATACCTGTGATTTCAGAAGAAACAATAAGTAGGTGTCCCAATACTTTTGTTCAAACAAGCTATTTTAGATGTGCAGAACATTCTTGTAAACGAGTAGCCTCACTGAGTATATCTTCATGTATGCATTTTATCAATAATAAAATAAACCTCACTACCTCATACTCAAAGCCCAGGTGCCTGGTTACCAGCAGCAGAAAGGTCAGGGGGGTGTGGCCAAGAGGAGGGGCAAAGTCAGCACAGGTTATCTTACCACCATCTGCTGATACATGCGGGCACTGATAACCTTGTATGTGTGTGTAAATACTCACTGTTCCAAAAGCCACTAAAGGCAACCTAAACAGGATATTTCCCACCTCTCAACCTTCACCCTATGTTTATGATCCTTCACTCCCACTTCCGGTGTCCTCCTCGAAACCACTTCACTGCATCATTTCCTTAAGTCTCTCTGTGGGTTTTTGCTATTCTTCCTTGAAGCCCAGTGCAATGCTTTGCCAACCCCATGAAAGGGGCATTTAGCTTTTAGCTCCTTTATGCTACAAAGACTAGTACAGCCCTCGGGTTGAGCGCCCCTCTCCAACGAATCAGATGATAAAGACGACGGCTCAGAGACCAAAGCAGAGAGCGTGAGAAATGGACGAAAGCAGAGAGAAAATGAAAGCGTGATTGAGGGGGGTGGGGGGTGGGGGGGGTGTTTGAATGATCCACAGAGGACAAAAAAAAAAAAAAAGACAAGAAGAGAGAGGACTGGGGAATCCGAAAAAGGAGAGAAGGCTGGTCCCCCTCTCTTCATTGTCCATTGTGAGCAAGACTGCAGCATACAAAGAGGGGTACGCTGGGATTATTACTAGTGGAAAAATAAATGACCGTTATCTGTGATTAAACTTCCTGTTAATGGGAAAGTAATGGATTACATTTTGGTGCTAAGAGAATGCTACAATGCTCAGGTCCCACAGAGCGTCAGAAATGGATGACTGTCCTCCATAAGACTTGTCAGCAGGTGCAGATTGTGCAGCCGTCACCATGGTGATGCAACGGGCGGTTGCGCGGCCTGCAGGGGGCTGTGTGATTGGTTGGGCGAGGCTCTCTTTTTTTCCCCTCCCCCGGTGAGTGTGACCTTTGAGAGGAGGTCCTCTGAACTCAGCAGGAGTGGACCTTCTGGAGCTCCCATCTAACACACAAACCTCCTATCCCACATCCACACACAAACACACCTACAGACATCCATCCTATGACCAGTATCTAGTTAACAGGTGACACATTATTGCTGTAATTACTGTAATGCATTTGAAGAGTCAGCAAACATAATTTAGCAAAAACAGGTGCTTTTAACATCTATAAACAGGTGCTTTTAACATCTATAAACACTGGGCTGCTGAATAATTGAGACCTAACAGAAACTGCAGACTTGTGACTGTGGCCATCAGTTTTATCATTTAATCTACTGACCCTAGAATTTAACCTACTGACCATAACCAAGAGACTCCATGGGTTATGATCATATTTTGTTTACTGTGTTCAAGAGGTTCTTGTGTTAAGCTTGTCTGGAACTCCTGATGACCACCACTCTAAAATCTGGGTCGGATCCACTATAAATCTTCCAGTTCAAGACTACATTAACAAAAACGGACTTTCTGACTTAACTTGACTTGAAAAACTAACACGAGTCCGCTATTAAACCACATTTCTCTGATTTTCTCCCATTTGAACAAACAAAACTGATCCCAATCCTGCCTTTCTTGGTGAAAACAATGCTTCTGAAATTTAAACATGATCAGAGCAGCTCCTAGGTGGACTGGCTCCCAGGTGGATCGGCCTCACTGCTGTCCTGACGCTGGTCACGCCTGTCATTCTTCAGCACAGCACTGAAGGAGAAGGAGAATCGGACGTGATAGCCTATTGAATTTGTGATCGGGTTTGCAGGAACACATAACAGCTCTTCATTAAGGGCCAGGCGTGGGCCGGAGAGAATGGGGCCTGCCCTTCATCAGTATTCGTTTATTCGGAGCAGCATGCTATATGCTAACCAGCTCTGTTCCAGCTCAGTTTATGAATCCAGTAACTGCTAACCATTTGTAACACTTGCAGTTACAGTGGCAAGAACAGAAATTCGCATAATTGGCATTTGTCAAAAATTTAAAAAATCTTGAATTACCACAGTGCGCCTTACAACCTCTTAGTCACTTCCCTTATCTATTCTGTTTGTATTCTGCAGAAGTCAAATGTACAAGTTTCCTTCTCTTACTGCTGGGCACAATGCATCTGATATTAGCCACGATTTCCTGGAAGAGGGCGTCTGGAACGGAGACTAATCTGATACAGCCTGCACTTACAGGCCAACAGAGACTTGAATTCATTCTTCAAAGCTATCATTATCCTTCTGCATGCATATGCTGCGGAGTTCTGAGCTAGTGCGGAAGGCTAATTCCCAGACACGTCAACGGCGTGTTACTGAGCACTTCACTAAGAACATCGGTGCCAACCCGAACGCTCTAACAAGTAATCAGTTGGCATACTGGTCATTACAGGATTATCCTTCTATACTACAATGGACACATGTAATACACCACCACACAATGGCCAGATAACTGTTTTTTTTCCCTTCAAGCCCAGCACCACAAAATAAGAGCCTGAATGAAAGCCTTTACATTAGGTCACAGTGCACACATGCCAAAGCTGATGATGCCTGACCCAGCAGGGCAAAAGAACATGGCCCATTAGGCGCCCCAAGAGATGGGGGCGGCTAATAATTCAACAGTGATGACAGTGGCAACCTTTCCTTTCTAATTAGACCCGGGCCTTGAGAGACGTTCCACTTACAAAAGATGCAAGCGTCTCACATGAGCGTTGCACCAGAAGTGTCAGCACAAACTCCCCAGACAGGATTACGGCTATAGAATCTTTTTAGTGTTACAACGCTAATCCTTATCAAGGGTTCTGAAACAAGTCAGGCCTCTGTCACAGCGGGGCTTTATGGATGCTGCTGCTGCCATCGTGATGACTTTACAGGGGACCCACGACTGCAGGCCCACATGAGGAATGAGCTAATTAAAGGGTGATGATACAGGTCAAGCTCTTGGAAAATGGATCAGGCGGTATGGTCATTCCCTATGGAAACAAGTTAAAATATGCTGACGCAGTTAGACTAGAAATGAGAACGGGAATAAAAGTGGATGAAGCTGAAGGGTTGAGAGAAGGGGTGAGAGCTGGACACACCTTCACAGAGAGGTTGCAATTGGGGAGTTAAATAGCATGCCATGCAGTGATGACTATTCATCTTCCGCCTTAACTACATTTCAGAGATGGAGACCATGACGGACATGTCCCTGGGAATGGCATTGTTAGCAGTTACTGGACCAAACAACCCTATACACACCTCACTGTGTACTGTGACCTGCATTGTAGATTTAATTAGTTATCAATCGTAATGCCAAAACTATTGTGCATTATAACCATTTAGCTTTCTACATATTGTGGTGTCCCACCAAAATGTTTTCACAGTTTTATTTTAAGGTCTATGAAACCGAGACAGTAGTGTAGTTCTAAGAGTGAAGACCTAAAAGAACCGCGTACCTACTGTACACACAGGGTTTAAGGGTTTCAGGTGTCATCACATACAGATTAGTTAATGCTCCAAGCATAATTTCTTACACACTACATACGCACTAAAGCGGCTTGCCCAAAATAGACCAAAGTGATATTAGCAGACATTTCCTCTTGAATCCAGTGCTGTACCATTATGCATCCCATTGGTTATGTAAGATATTTATGCACTAATAATTTCAGTGCATGTTATTCCGTATTTATGCATTCGCCTAGGTAAACAACCCACTAAATTAGATTTCCCATATGTGGAATCTGATGTAATGAGTATGCTTATGGCTAGCCCTCTATACCTAGAATGCGTCCAGGCCTACTTAAAATCCTTCTAATCAAGACTCAACCAATATGGGGCCCCAACTGGAGGCTTATTGTATAAAAGGATGTAGGTTTAGTCTCATTTGTCTTGTACTGGAGGGCTGAAATATGGCAGGAAATCGATTGAGTGGATTGTGTACAATGCAGTGCATCGTTGTGCACAGTGCCCATTTATTGCGTTCCTGAGGGAAGAAGAAACAACTGATGTTTACAGCACATAGAACACAGCTTGTAGCACACAGAGTACAGCATACAGTACGGTGTACATGAACTAGGGTTGTCATGGTTTCCACTGTTAGCCTCGTTGTATGAATCGAACAGTTGCCTTACCAATGACGCTTTTAAAATAGGATGAATTTGTCTGTTGATTCCTTAAACCTGTGGTTCTCATCTTAATTTAGCCATGACCCTTTTCATCCTGTTCCAAAACATTGTAAAGCAGCCTTCATGTTTTAATGTGTATCAGGGACAAGAGCATCCGCTGACTGGCTCCAAGAGGCCACATCTAGCATTGCTAGCTACTGTACCCACAGCAGCTACCAAACACATGAAAGACATTACTATTATCAGCCATAAACATCCAGCAGCTCCTTCTCCATACGCACTTTCAGCACTTTTTAGCTTAGTTAGCTAATTGCTCAATACTGATGCGTATAAAGGTAGCATAAAGTTAATGGCTTGTCTCAAAGCTGCATACTGAGAGACTTTCAGTCAGGCATTTTCAATTTTAGCATATAATGAATGACTAGTTAGAACACTGAACTGGCAGATTCTCAAAAATAGCACCATATCAGCCAGTTCCCCCCATCCCCGCAGCCATGCACCCCCCCTCCTTTTTTCCCCTCCCATCTGCGGTTCTCAAAGTTAACCCTTTGAGAATCATCCCCTCCTAAGATAATCTTAAAAAATGAGCTGGACCTATATAGGCATGTACACTTTTACCTTGTTGTTTTTAAATGATAGTTTTGTCAGTAGGATTTTCACCCTATGTCATCTAGAGCACTGTGTGAAGAGATACTCTAAACATTAAACATGAAACATTGGCTTTACCAGAGTCTTAAGTTCACAAAAGTAGTAATGTTTGAACAGTATATAAACGAGAGGCAGAAGACTAGTTTGAGTGTCAACTGATCAATTTCACACAGACGGACGTACAAATCCACCAATTAGATACAGCGAGGCAGAGACGAGTATCTCAACTTGTCTTAATAGCCTCATAATTACAGATATGAGCCACGTACGATCTGGCAATGAAATGCAATGCAAAGGGCGGGATCTTTTTTTGGCACAGTCACAAAGATATTGACACATAACTTTAACTTTAAGACACATCGAATGCGATGTGGCGACACATTTATACAATCTAGAGGGTTAATGGTGAAGTAAGGAGCAGTGGATATGCCCGTCACGATAACTTATCCACTTATCATACAAAATATGGACATGACCTCGATAACTAATGTTAATACCCATTGTGTTTACTTGGTGAGGAGAGTCATGAACACGAACAGGCTGGTATGTCCACTTTGTTTAAAAATATAAATATTAATATAAATATTCATTGTTCATATAGTTCATTTGACTTTTTAAATAGTGCAATTGCATTGTTATGCTATAATATTATATCAGTGGCATAAAGCATACTACTATACCAATATAATCTCTGATTGGCTGCTTTCCACTAAGCCCTGCCTCCACACTTATCATCACCCTAAAGTGCTTTTTTCATGTGTTTAGAAGGCTTGAGACCTGCTAATACTGAGGCTAGATATACTCTAACAGCAACTGGATGGCATGATACTGTGAAACCATAATCATGACTAGATTAGCATTCTGAGAAAAATTCGAGTGATACCATCCTGAAAAGAGTCCAGAATACAGTGTGGGGTACACAGTGTACAACACCCAAATAAAATCCCATGAGGCCAGACTTCCATTTCTGAAGAAGCTCATTAGATCAAATCTCTTGCAGCTCTTCTTGATCAGACTGAGACGTGTGCTTATCTGTGTCCCTCGCCCTCTCATACACTTTCCTCCATCCTTTGTTCCTCTTTCTCTCTCGGTCAGAGCAGGCTGTTATGTCATATGTTGGAAGCTGCTGCAAAGCTGATGGAAGGCCTCACACTTCAAGTCCAATGAAACTGAAGAGACACAAAACTTGACTAAAGTCTCCTCCCTTCATTATCGTCTCTCTATTTTTTATTTTTTTTGGTTTATATTCGTCGCTCTCTCTCTCTCTCTCTCTCTCTCTCTCTCTCTCTCTCTCTCTCTCACACACAGGTCCCTCCTCCCTCTCCACTCCTCCGCATCATGTGACAGTCAGCTCCAGTTACTATAGTTACCGTGCCTTTCCTGGGGAATGTGATTGTGGGTTTGATGCTCTCTTTCTCTCTCTCTCCCGTTCACTCCCTTTCATTCTTTCTCCCTTTTTCTCACCTTGTCTCGCTCATTTTCTCTGCTCTCACCTTTTCTCCCTTCCTATCTCCCTCCATTTCCCTCTGCCTTTTTAAGTCTCTCTCTTTCTCTCTCCTCCCCCGCCCCATCACTTTCTACTCAATCTCTCTCTCTGCCTCCTGTGGCAGCTGCTGAATTATTGATTTGATGAAATATTTAGCTGTTATCCTGCTAGACCGCTGAGTGCTCCAGTTGTGGCCTAATGGCAGGCAGTCCTCTAAACGCAGAGGGTCCACCACACCTCTCTGCAGCTTTACTCAAGACCCCGCTGACTGTCACTGGAGGGGGCCACGCCCACCCCATCTGGGCACATCTTCAAGCTCCCCCAGAAACTAACAATCCATATTTGGGTGTTAATAAATGGCCGAGAAGGCTGATTAGTCATTTAAAAAGATGTGTATTAGCAGGAAATCTGACAATAGGTTTTTGTTTACAATAAAACTAATAAACTAACAACAACAACAAAAAAAAACAAACAAGTGGGCTCTCAACACTGCTATCTAGCAGACAGGATTTAAACACAACACAGAACACACTGCTTCATTCAGATATGTGGATACTGACGTACATACTGACATGCAAATGCACCACACAAACACACAACGCTTGCCTATTCCCTGTAGTGAACTACGGTCAATAACCTCATAACTTAAACCTATAAGTTAATATTATTAACTTATATTAAACCTAATGCCTAATAATAGGCATGGGCTAGTGGGGTTTCAAGCCCCCCAGTATTGAGCTGTGGACAGAACAACTGTGTTCTCTGGAATAGTGGTTAATGCTCTATCCAGTACTTTTGGGATAAGTTGGGAGTTGGGGAAGAGGTGGAGTGGTGATCATCCAACATTCTCACTTCACTAACACTCTTGTCCCTGAATGCAATTAAATCCTCAAAGCAATCCTCTAAAATTGAGCAGAAAGCCTTCCCTGGACAGTAGAGACACTGACTCCAACAAAAGCAGGATAGCATTTTTAATACCCTTGATTTCAGAAGATACAATGAATGCCCCAGTACTTTTGTCCATAAATCGTATTTGTATCCAATGCTTCTTAAATCTAAAAGAGATGTTTTAAAAACACCATTATTCATTTCAAACAACAGCTAATAACTACAGCTGAGAGCCCACTCATGAACATAACGTCAGCCAATGCTTAGAAAAGAGACAACTAATGTCAACCTGACCAGAGTAAAAGAACACAGTGCTCCTCCAGAAAAGGAGAGAGTAGGAAAACAGTGGGGTGCTTTTTTTGAAAACATCATCATCTCTCTCTCACCAACTACTTCTGTGTTATTATGAGGGACCCTGATGTTGAGGAAACAGAGTGAGAAAGAAAATGGGTCAGGCTACCCATCCCTCTCCTCTCTGACCTGCCCTTACTAAAATAAGCATGCAGTGGAATACATTCTACTCAGCTAAGCGTGCAGTTATTCCACATCGTACGTACTTGTGCGTGTGTTGGGATTTACCAAGACATAATTACGATAAAACGTTAGCAAAAATGGACCCCACCTACCACCATCACCTACAGAATGAGGTATTTACTTGATTGCTGCTGTTCATCCATTAAAATAAACCTCCTATCGCAACAGTAATATGTTCCTCATTCTGGTGCTTACCGCCCCCCTTCGGTTGTCTTCCTGCTTACCCTGTGCTACTTGACAAGAGGAAGATGGATTAAACAGACAGGTTATAGCTGAGAGCGCAGATGCATCTGTCCATACCAGCATCTCGCTCCTTCTCTCTCTCTTTATACTGCTGCCTGCGGGTTCTGCGCGGTCTGCTGAAGTCCTGCCATTTATTACAGTGTGCAGTGCAGTGCTGGTTACTCCTCTGCATGGCTGAGCTGGGCTCAAGGCCAGCATGCATCTTTTCAACTAGGGATGAGCAATAGTACCACAAACAGATCATTATCCTCTAATATTCACAAGGGCTGTCACAAACTCAATTACTTGATTTAAAAATCGATCAGCCAGGTCCTGTTTAGTATTGTTACTGTATAGTTAAGAAAATCAAGGAATCCTAAGAAAAAGGCATAAAGATGAAGCATTCATTTAAACATTTTAAGCTAAATTAGTTTATCATTTTGTTTTATATATTTTTACATTGGAGCACCATGCAAAAGACATCTGAGCTCCGAAATAACTAAGACCGCAGACCAGGTGATGCAAATTCTAAAGCTTGATCAATAATATAAATACTAGACTCCTCAAAGCTTCTCGCAACAGTCAGCAGTCATGGGCTAAATTTTTAAATAACGGATGCTTACAAAGCAGGAGATCATCAAGCACACCAAAATGTGCCACAACAAACCATGTCAGAGCATTCTGGGACAGGAGCAAGAAAGTAATTACAGAAAGATGGTCCTCCTCTCAAGGGTCTTTCTAAGGTTGTTCTGGTCCGCATCAGAGTGCGTTTACTGTGTTCACACCTTCCCAAACGGATCGCAGCGAGGGTGAAAGTGAACCAGAGTCTGATTTAACTGGACTAAAAAGTGCAGGTGTAAAAAAAAGCCCTACAAAATGGAAGTTATGACAGTAATGGTGGAGATCAAGTTGATGTCTGGAAGACCAAGAAAACATTATGAGAGAGAATTGGTCTCATCAAACCCCCTATTTGACTGCAAAAGATCATCAGGAAGATTGAGCAGACTTTGGAGTGGTGGTGCACTGCTCTACTGTGCAGCAACACCTAAAGAATGTGACCGTAAGGGAGAGTTTAAAGAAAACGTGGCCTGTGCCCAAAAACAAAAGAGCCTTCTTTTGTTATTTTGAAACTGTCAAAGATGGAAATAAAGTAATCTTGCTTGCTTAAAATATTAAAGACTTGTCATCTTGTGTTCCAAATGTTATGGGTTTTGGAAATCAGTCCTAGTATTAAGCAACACTAGGATTTTGATTTAGAAATCCAACAGGATGAATGTTGTGTGCGCACCACAATTGTGAGGCATCTCGAACAGGGAATCTGAAGTGTATTTCTAAAGTAAAGATGTTACATAAAAAAATAATAATTGACAATATGTTGTTTATGTGTATCCATCTACAGATTCATCCATAAAACACATAGCAGGCAGTGAGGCAGAATAAAAGAAGTCCCTGCAGCAGAGTCTGTCAACACATTGTTCCACAGTGCTCACACTGTCTGTCTTTAGGGGAACACACCCCCCTCTCCACTTCTCTCCTGGGTGACCCAGTCCTGATCTGGCAGTGCCCAAAAGAGCCAGTGAGAGCCACTGAAGTGAAATTAAAAGGAGCCTGGTAATAACGCCAGCGGTGCCACAGCATCGCTCTGGAGACTACCAGAGAGAACAGCGTGACTCCAGGACCTTTTTTTTTTTTTTTTGGTAAAGAAAACTGTAGTATGCTGCCTACACTAGTTTATTAGCTCTGCCCAAAAGCTGCCTTAAAGGTGTGGGTAGTGCTGAGTGTAAACAGGATCCAGACCTTTTGAGAGTGTGCACTGGATGTGCTAAGTGAATCTAGTAGATACGGATGTTTGTAAAGGACAGAGGTGGTGTCTGCGGATGAACTCTATGCGCTAATCTCTGAAATGGCACGGATTCACAGAGAAACACCGCTCCTGTCTGACCGGCTGATGAGCTGTGTCTCTGTGGCAACGGACGGTTTCCTAGCAGCACAAAACAGCTTATGGAAAAATGAAAGAATAAAAAATAAATAAATCTACCCAGGGAGAAAGAGGGAGAGAAACACATAGAAAGGATGCTAGAGAGAGAGAGAGGGCAGAAGCAGAAAGCCAGAGAAGTCCAACTGAAAAACAAATACAAAAATATAAGAGATTGACTAATGGACAATTACCACATACAAATCACACACAAACAAGCACACACAGCTTATCAGGTGGGGGAGGGGGGACCTTAAGTCACAGAGGTCCTAAGTAAGGAAAAAAGGCCAATATGTGAGACGATGCAAAGAGCTGTTCAAACAGGAACTGCTAAATTACATGATCTTATTAAAACAGTTCATCTGAAGAGCAAGTAACACACTGTTCCACTGTTAACAACATTCACATGCAACTATAAATATCTCAGTTTCCTAGTATGTACCACACGTGTGTTCATGTGTTTGCATGCATTTCTGTTATGCATTTATCTACTGCATGACCAAAAAAAGCTCGTTCCCCCATGTGCATTTAAGAGAATCACAAGGTGGGGACGCTGTGGGAGCTCTCCGATTGGTGATGCTGCTCTGAAAAAACGAAGCCCACCACAGTTGCAAGTTTAGCGACACGGAGCTCGACTAAATGACAGAACAAGAAATAACCTTAATGAACCGGCCTACAAAATATGCCTGAAAACAGTGGAAAAGACACACTTGACACTTGTGTTCGTAGACATTAGATAGATAGATAGATAGATCACTTTATTTATCCCACGGGGAAAGTCAGTTTGTTCAGCAACAAAATCAAACAAGAGAGCAGCATAATAAATGAGGCTTTATCCTCAAACGTGTGTGATTTGAGCCAGAGTTAGCTGGAGCACGATCTGTAGCACTGGCCTCATTTCTTCTTCTGATCTGTTGCTCAACGTGAGTTTTAATCATCAACACTTGTGTCGATAGCTCAGCAGTTAGTCAACAGCTGCTGCACTGGGCTGTCTGATACTTGGTGGAGCTGTAGTCAAGCTAGTTAAGCAAAAGTTAACTTGGCAAGTGGGCTACAGATCCAAAACCATGGGGATTAAAAAAAAAGCTAACCTGTCAGCAGCTGCTTGGGTAATTCTAAGTCTAAATGTTTAGAAGTGGGCTTTCTGGCAGCCAGACTTTGTTATACTGCTAACTACGCAAATGCTAACCAGCTTCTCTCTCCTGATTTGGAGCAGTTTAACATTTATTGATTGATTGATTTAAAAAAATTGTTTTTAAAATACAGCAGGCAATAGCGCATACCACAGAATTGTTTTCAGAAGGTACAACAGTGCAAAGTGAATACTGCCCAACCCTAGTTTACATGCAAAGATTGGTGGCAGACAATGGTTCATTTTGTGCTGTGTAGACAGCTACATCACACTGTCACACTGTTCTGACTGCATAAAATAATTTCCATATGAGGTGTTACTTATATACTATGACCGTTTTCCAAAACGTTTAAGGGGAAAAAATAAATATTGCAATATTACCTTGCTTACAGTAACCCTATATTGTGATGCATGTTGTATCGCTGAGTTTTTGCCAATACACAACCCCACTGTCCTCCCCATGAATGTGTGTGTGTGAGTTCTGTTTGTGTATGTGTGTGTATATAAGTGTATACCTGTGCTGCAGCAGAAAGATGTACTCAGGTAGACTAAATTAAACACAGCCGCTGAAGGCTGCATGCCCTGACCACTGCATCAGCAAACGCCTACTGTACACACATACAGGCCATTTTTCAGTGAAACTGACAGTGCAGCCAAAAAGCCAGCAAAGCGACATTTATCACCGATTTCCAATCAGCCTGCAACGTCACACCGATCTACTGCTTACACACTGCTGAGTTTAAGCACTGCAATTTACTTCGGTAATCTATAAACCATTACACAAAATTACCATAGGTTCAGATTAAGGGTGGTGGAGATGGTTGAGGGAGGGGGCTGTACATCTATTCAATTCAAGGGATTACAGTGTGTAGGATTAGAGTGGCTTCTTGGTCTGGGGCAATGCCATAGATTGCTAGAGCTACATCGGGAGAATGGAGGATCTTTGGTTGCTGTGACACCAGCAGAGACTGCTGCAGTTGTTTTCCCTAATGCCTGTGTCTAATTGCTCTTCTGAGAATGATAATGTCTGATCATTTGGAAGAATGACCTCAGAGGATGATGCATGCTGAAAGCTAGTTTCAAATGACGATTGTACAGTGGACACTATTGATTATATTTGCAATCGATTAATCTACTGATTATTTTGAGGATTTGTAAGGAAATGTAATATAAAGCAACGTTACACAGCATTTTTACCTCAAAATGACTGTGATGCTCCACTGACTTGCAATAAGGGATACGGCATCTCTGTCATTGCTATTCTGGGCTATTCTGGTAACTCTGGTGATCAGGCAGGACCACGCTTTGTAATATTACTATACCATGTCAGTCTACATGCTTCTTTCAGTTTCAGTGACAGTTTTGTATCTGTGAGCTTCCAGAAATGCATGTCATTTTTATGGGTGGCTCAAAGCGTGAGTTTCACTTCTCAGCTGTTGGGGGAGCCCAGGAGCCAAAAATACTAATTCTTGCATAATGCTGCTTTAAACTAGTAATCTTAACATCCTCTCTGTGTTGAGATGGATAAATGTTGCTGACAGAACTTCATATCTCAGTTTTGGTCATTTTTACTTCTTCAGCAATATAAATAAAATAACCCAAAAACCTGTCCTATACATAGTACCAACAAATCTTTTCTCCACTGATTTCAATTTCCAACAGTGACTATATGTCAGCTATGAGGTGGAATTTGTATGTGTGTGTGTGTGTGTGTGTGTGTGCGCACGCATTAGAAAAAGATGCCTTGGAAAGAGGGGGGAGGTAACAGACACAGAGAGAACGAGAGGGAGCTCGAGAGATGCACTCTTTGCACTCCTGGAAGAATGGCTGCAGGCTCAGCTCTCTGTTCAGTAAATGGTTTGAAAGCACCTCCGCACCAGTTGCCTGATGGACCAGGCACTTTCTGACCATATCTCCACCTCTACCCCCCAACCACCCCCCTGCTTCATCTTCACTGCCTTTCTCCTTCTTCTCCATCCCCCATTCCACCCCACCACCGCCACCCCCGACTAGCCCATTACTGGCATTGAGTTCTGTTCCATTCAGCCCTTCAGTCGCTTTCTTTCTTTTCAGCTCTTCCCCACTGCACACTGCACTGCTGAGGGCCACGGAGGACACACAGAACAGAGGATATCAGCCCAGAGCCACTAGCAGGGGCCATATACACTCTCCACCACCTCCCCCATGAGCGCAACCCCCCCCCTAGCTATTCAGTCCCGAATGCTCCAAACCACACAACAGCCCTTCGCATGGGTGGCAACGAGAAGCTGCACATGACCCAATACACAGAGACCCACAGGCCGGTGCAGAAAGGCTGATTAGGGTTTGCATGAAAGCACATATACACATCATGCGTGCCCACAAACGACATACACACACACATACATTTAGACCTTTATATAACATTGAGATGGAAAAGCAGAATCCCCACAATCCGATAGAAAAACAGCACAATTACAAGACAATCCAGGTTTTCTGCACAACACTAAAATCAGCTCTGGTGCTCTTCAAAATCTACCATACACTTGGCTTGGGATTTTTTATTCTTGCTTCTAAAAACCCAGAGTCCATATAAACAGTCCACCAAAAGTGCTCCATTTTGTCCACCTAGAAAGCTGTGGGTCATTATGGCAGGACAGTAGTGAGGTCAGGGCCGGGAAACTATCAGCCACTGGCAGAAACTGAGAATTTCAGTGAAAGAGACAGATGGGCAGTGAGTTCTAGTGAATGGAAAGTAAACAGAACGTTCCAGTGAACTGCGGAAAGACAGGGTGACCGCGTGATGCAGAATGAGACATGGGATTTTAGCAGGGTTAAGACATCCAGAGAACAGGAGAGCAAGAAAAAGAGAGAGGGGAAGAGCGAGGGAATGAGAGTGAGAGAGATTATGGAGCAGAGTCCATTAAGAGTCCAGACACGTTGGGGCCGTCTACTTATGTCATCTCACACTAGCCCCCCCCCTCCTCTTCTCTCGCTAATCAATAGAGAAGCACTTAGGGGGCCTGAGCATGGAGAAGTGGGCAGGGGCCTGCTCATTAGGACCTGTAATGGGCCCAGCAGAGGGAGTACACTCACACCACTGCTACTGCTGCTGCATTCACACACAGACCATCTCCCATTCCAACGCCAAGAGACGATATCTTCACATAAACAGCAAAGCGGGTTAAATCAGCTTGTCAACTCTGAGCTAGAGTTAGCTATGTGTTTGATCCGAGAGCCAAGTATGTTGGTTTATTGAAGAAATCTCTGAAACAGAACAGGGAAAACCTGAGCTGACTTAAAAAATGAAAAAAACTAACAAACAAAAAAACCTAAACAAGGACACAGTGTCATTCATGCAAAACACCAAACGCTATTTAAAGTAACATTATGGAACATTTTTATCTCAAAATAGCAGCTTCAAAATCATTGCGATGCTCCACTGACTTCTAACGGGGAGAACAGAGACACGATTTTCGCTACTCTGGGCTCAGGTGTGCTGATAACTGCACAGTAGCAGAAGGAGGGAAGATAACTCAGTGAGAACTGTGTATATTTCTGTAGAATCCCGTAATATTTCTCTACCGTCTCAGCACACATGCTGCTTTCAGTTTCAGTGATGTGTTCTGTATCTCTCAGCTCATCCAAAAAAACATGTTCTTTAGTGGTGGCTCAAATCGCAAAACACACTTCCCAACTGTAGAGGTAGCCCAGAAGCAAGAAATTACAATTTTCTATAGTGCTGTTGATTTAAGTACTAATACTGCCCTCTTATGGAGAATCTTCAGTCTGCTCAAAGTGAGTGTGTACGTTATAAGCCAGGTACAAGAGGTGCTCTGCATTTAATACAACTATTAAAGCAAAATACACCATTCAAGATGATGCTAATGTAAGTTACAGAATGTATGCATTACAATACAATACATTAAACTGCAAACTGTGTCCTGTACTACTTTAGGAGAGGAACCAGGCACTCAAGGGCAGTTCAAAGCGTTATGCATGTTCACAAGTATGCTGTCGATCTTGGGGCTCGTTCAGATGTATGTAGGGCTGATCCCCCTGGAACGACTAGCGTTCCAACCCTTTCTCCCTCACTGCCTCTCTCTAGAGGGAGACCCATTTTGAGGCTAAATATTTCATCTGCGGACAGATGCAGCTTTTTATTGAGTAAATAATTAAAAGGAGAACGTGGGTTTGGCAGAGCTGAAGGGAGGGGGCAGGGGTGCTTCTGTCCGTATTCCAGTAGAAAGAGATGCTATGGAAATCACCTAGGGCTAGGAGGAATACCCTTCACAAAAGCTAATGCAACGTCAGTCCAGGATATTGTCCAGGATAAGAATTGTTAATGGTATGAAAATACCACGGATACTGAGGATTCCAATAACAGAGACTTACAAAAGTTTAATGTTTAAACCAGATAAATACAAACAGCTAAAATAAGTCTTTGTAATCAATTTGCTAATCTATTTTACTCATATTTGCACACCTAGTATCCAGAAATTGCTATTATTAATAGTATTTTTATCTGCAACAGTAGTAGTGTTAGCAAAAATAGTAATTTCTCTATTTATTTTTGGAGTATGAAAAAGAATAAAAAAAATAACAATGATATAATTTTAAAGATCAAATTCGCACCAAGTGTCCTGAAGTGGTCTGCCTCACCAGTCGGAACCAATAAGCTCTTTGCAGGTTCGGATTCTGAAAGGCTTCCTTTCTGACCACTGCAGGAGACGCAGGGTGTTTCCTAGTCAAACTGCGTATATGCGAGTGGTTGGACATAAGAGCTTTGTATTGTGACTCATAATAATGAGTACACATACGTAAATGTGTGTGTGTGCGTGTGAGTGTGAGAGATAGCGGGAGTATAAACATAACCATGCACAAAGGGCGGTACACCCACATACACAACATTCAGGCACTCTCCGTCCCTCTCCGTGCTCACTAACTCTCTCTCTCCTTCACCCACACAAACACAGCAACATGCATAAACAACATTTTCCCTAAACTTGCATGGTCACAATCACCCTGACGAAAGACTGCATTGACCATGATGCATGAGGTAACGCGCATGTCGGTGCGGCCTCCATTGCTTGTGGTACTGGCCTTTGGAAGGGACTAGAAAATGACTGCCCCGAAGGCACACATTTCATTAACGCATTCAGAGAGAAGGTACAGGGAGTGGCATGCCCGTCTGCATGCTACAGGGCTACAGTAACAGAACAACTATGCCCACGCTTTGCGCTCACCCACACTGCAAGAGGAAGGAGACAGCATGCATCTAGTTCAACGCATTATGGCTGATCAGCCCTCGCTCCGGGACTGGTTTTATTTACTTTGCATTAACTACCACTGACCTGGAATCCAAATTACAGCGCTATTCCAGAACAGATTTAGAACGAGAAAAAAATGTGCTTAAAATATTCATTTTATAATGAGGGAGGAAGAAAATGAGATTCTCTGAAGGTCACCCAGCCACCCCCCTCCCCCTCCCCCTCCTTATCTTTCCTCCTTTTCATTCTCTACTTCAGTTCATATTAGTGTGTGCTAGGATGGGGGTACACAAATGTACCCAACTCTTATGAGGCCTGTGGGGTACCCCTGTTACGGCGTTGGGGCCAACAATGTGCGAGAAGTCAATTTTCTGTTCACTTGCACTAAGGTGGCTCTAGATAACCAAAAACGTCCTTTGCCAATGAGACTTTCGTTTTTGCATCCTGCTACAACTGACCGATGTGCTCGCTAATTTCATATGATTTATTCCAGACCAGGGTTGGTCATAATATTCTGATATAACTGTGACAGAAAAAAAAATCCTTACTGCCCTGATAATGAGCTTTTGAATTTTCTAGGGCAGTGGTGGCTCAGCGAGGGCAGTGGTGGCTCAGCGGTTAGAGCGCCGGGATATCGATAACAGGGTTGTGGGTTCGATTCCCGGGCTCGGCAAGCTGCCACTGTTGGGCCCTTGAGCAAGGCCCTTTACCCTCTCTGCTCCCCGGGCGCTGGAGTTGGCTGCCCACCGCTCTGGGTGTGTGTGTGTACTCACTGCCCCTAACACATGTGTGTGTGTGAGTGTGTGTTCACTACCAGATGGGTTAAATGCGGAGGACACATTTCGCTGTACAGTGTACAGTGACAAATACGTGCACCTTTACCTTTACCTTTACCTTCTAATACATTCATACACATATACACATTTCCCTACCTAAAAAGTTACCTTAATGATGAGCCATCTGTTATAGGTAACATTCCTATAAAATTCTATTTTCTGCCTTATTCAAGAATCACTGTATTGTTTCAAGCACTTGTGCTGCACAGACACCACACAGCGGCATGGAAATAACTGTGGTGCAATCCACAGTATATAATTCATCATGTATATACAGCACTGTGGCATGTCATGGCACAACTTCTATATATAGAGGTAGTGTATGATTTATACATCCCTCTGAAACTAAAAACAGAGCACTAGCAAGAGCCTGAATTCCCAAAGCAGTGTTGCTGGAGGGCCAGGGTGAGGAGTAAGGTAGATGCAGGGCGAGTGTGGAGTGTGTATTGATTTCAGAAGCGGATTACAGAGCAGGCGGTGAAGGAGAGAGGCGTGGCCCTGATCTGCCCCTGCGGCGGCCCCGGCTCATGCTGCCGTTTGCTCCTAACCTTCAATTAGCGGCCACTGGCAGCGTTGGGCACTGATTAAGCCCTAAATGCCAGCGTGCTGCACCACGTACGCACGCTCACACACACACACACACGCACACACGCGCGCGCGCACACACACACACACACACACACACACACACACACACACACACACACACACACACACACACACACAGGCTACCTCAGCCCTTGCATTATTGAAGAGCAGTACCACTAATTACAGTGAGGAGAGTGCACAGACAGCAGGGAGGAAACACACCTGGATGACACTCACACACACCACTCGCTGAACAGTCATAAATATCAAACGGACTCATTGCAAAACAATCATTTTAACGACATGATTAAAATTAGGGCAAAGGCATCATCAACAAGCTAATGAAAACGCTAGGGTCTCCCCATGTGGTCCACAGCATTTAACAGACTTCAGCATGAGTGTGACACACACACACACACACACACACACACACACTGTATAGTCTACAATTTATTAGTGGCTCAGATTCTATCAGTTCAGATTTAGAGGCCTGTGCCCATCCCCTTGCTATGGTGCTATAGCTCACTGCAAAGTCAGTAAATCTGCACTCGCCTGCATGGACTCTGGGCTGGGAGATTTAAGTGGAGTCCTGTGCAATATCTCACTACATACCAGAGTGAGCGAGAGAGCAAGAGTGAGAGAGCAAGAGCAGGGCAGCGGGAGAGGGAGAGGGAGCATGCGAGAGAGAGAACAAGAAAGAGGGGGAAAGCAAGAGTGTGCAAGCGAAATGGCAAAGGAGATACCCAAGGGAGGGAGAGAGAGAGAGAGAGAGAGAGAGAGGGAGAGAGAGAGGGAGAGAGACACACACAAAGAGGTAGACAGAGCGAGAGATGCGCAAGGGAGAGATACGCAAGAGAGAGTGCGAGAGCGTGCGTGAGACGAGAAGGCCAGCCTCTGCAAAAGACTGACTCAGATTCTTCATTACCCTCAGCAGCAAAAGGCCATGGACCATTAAAGCTCACCAAATGAACCTCACAAGCTGTTACACACAAACCAAAACTGCACTCTCAGCCAAACGGAAGTCCACACTCCATCCTTCCTCTTCTTTCTTTCACATCTACTTCTAAAACTTGTGTACAGTGCCCAAATGTTCTTCAGTGTATGTCAGAGCACAACTGATATATCGACAATAATATGGTCAATAATATTGCTGACCACCAGCATTGTTGGGATCAGCGAAATACCAATAATGCGCAAAAAAATACGGTTGAAGTTTTACTACATGACTGAAACTGGGCAGCTCTTTTAAATAATATCTTACTCAAACATCCAAAGAAAATGTATTAATAAAAAAAATATATATTAAAAAATATATAAAATCAGCACTGAGATACACACATCGAAGACGCACAGTTCCCAAGCAGGCAGAGGGGGGGAGGAAAAAAAAAACAAAAAAAAAAAACAAATCACCAGGCTAAGGTGTAGTTTCATAAGGGTTTTGCAACTCCAGGCACATGATTTAATGTAAAACAAAAAAAAAAAAAAAAAAAAATGAAAAAGCAAAAAAGCACAAAGAGATCAGTAAAACACAGCTTACCACCTTGAGTGGATGCTAATAAAGAATTGTCAGCTTCAATATAAGATATCTTCTCCTAAGTGAACAACATGCCAACATTACGCACCAACATTGTTTGCGTGTTGATTGCGCCTAACAATGCCTAGTAGTGCCCAACAGTGCCTGCTGAGAGCAGATCACATGATCTGTCAAAATAAATAAAAGAAAATAACCGACAAGACAGTGTTATTGTCACAAATTTAAATTAGCGCAATTTTCAATATAAACATCGGCCTAAGCCCATTATCCACTCACTCTTTTACACATTTCGTCCAATTCAACAAAAAATAAATAAATAAATAAATAAATAAAAAAGATTAAAGCAGTGCTCTGTTAACTGTTCTCCTCCTGATCGTGGCTAGAGCTAAAATTAGCTTGGGGAAGTTAAAAGGCTAAGATCATCATCTATTCTTCATAAAAGCCTACTCAAACTTGCAAAAACACTGCTGATGGGGCCCTCACACACACACACACACTCTGCAGCTCAGAGCTTGAGAGAGGATGACAGAGTGGGAACATAAAGAGCAATAGTGATGGGGGATTGAATACAGGGGCATTTTTTAAAAGGTTGGAGGCTTATGCTTTAAGCCTAAAATAACAAGCGTTTTATAATTTTAGCTTTCTTTAAAATCAGTGATATTCCTCTATATTAATCAATCATTGATTCTATATGATTCTATCTGCATTAGCAGAGACTGGTCTTTAGGCAAAGGTTAGAGGAAGATTTTGGCCCAACATCTGGTTTTGGACAGCAGCTAGAATAAATGTTTGTCTAGATGTTGGTCGTTGATGTTACAGGGAGATTATTGTCAGATTTGTCACCGACTCTCCTGCCTTACAAAGAGCTAGGAAGCCAGAAAGCAGTCACATCACGAAATAAGACAGGTCAAACATGACATGGCTGACTCAATGTGACTGAAGTGTTCTGGTGACACTGGACTCGTTGAGAAAGGGTGAGAAACAGAAAGGCTGAGCTGGTTAAGGTGATATCTGAGGTGACAGGACAGCCCTGAATGACTGTGTCAAACAGCAGTTCCACTGAGGCAGCATGATCGGACAGCTAGGGATGTCCTGAACCAAGACTTTTGCCTAGTATTGGCCAATACTGATCCGGTATTTGCATTTCTACAAATAAAACCACCACGCAATTTAGGTATTAATTTATTAATTAAACTCACTTTGTTTTTAGTACACAATTATACAATGTGACATTCTGGGCCAACTGAGCACCCCAAGCAGCTTTACATAATCAATCATTGGTCATAATAGAGATAAAATTTCAATTCATGGTGCTACGGACATGGTCATATTGCCCAGCACTAGATGACAGCAATTAATAATACTAAACTGGAAGATGCTTTAGTGATAACAGTAGCTTTGAAACAACACTACTTTTTCTATACATGTTCTTTGTATGCATTCAATATTTTCATTAAAAAAAAAAAAATACTGTCCAGATAAAGCTGATAATTTAGATTTTCACAAAAAGGGGAGGGGATTTTCACAGAAGGGGAAGGCAGTTTCACATCACAAAACCGAAAAGGAGGGCAACGCACAGGGGACAGCCAAAAAAAAAAAAAAAAAAAAAATTGGCCTAACCCAATATTTAGCGTGAATGATAAATGCAGCCAATAAGCATGGCCGTCGCGGTATTGGGAAATAAGAAAAAAATAATACCAGTGATAATCTAACCTTGCTCATGTTTGTGATGACCGCACAGCTTTTTCCCACAAAAAAAAAAAAAAAAAAAAAAAGTATCATTCTGATGACGTGTTGACAACAACTGAAAAGGCCGAGCTAAACCAAAGCCCATATAGGAAAGGCTGTTCACTCTGCGGCCATCTTTGCAACGCCACCATGCAGTGATTTCCACAGATGTCTAAACCTTTTGCACAGTACTGTAGTCCCATCCTGCAGACTGGAAACCCTCTTTGCAGGCTTTTGATACCCTCTGAGAATGAGCCTCACTTCTGCAGGCTGTGAAAAATGTCAGTATACACCACCTTAATGCTAGAGGGTGCTCTGCTAGAACGCAGTGGTAAAAACAAAGGGTTGGAACAGGATTGGAACGAGCCATCCCTACTGAAAGCATGACTAAGATGGTGCTGCCATGAAAAGGAAAATAAATGGGTATAATACTGTAAATTAGGTAAAAAATTAAAAATAAAAGCCCAAAAAAACAAAACAAAACAAAAAAAAACATGAGATCAGTAACATGATGCATGAACTCCAGAGATTATGCAAAAATGCTGAGATTAAGTTTATCTTTGTAAAAGAGCGAGAGACCCAGAGCGTGAAAGAACCTCTTTATCATTTACTAGCCCTTCGTAATCAGCAGTATCCTTTCTGCAATCATCTCAGCAATCTTTCCCCGTTTTACATGAGGAGCTTCCTAAGCCACTGTCATGCATTTACACATACACCCCCCACACACACACACACACACATATATATATATATATATATTCTAAAAGCCTGCCTTGTAGGCAAAGTGGCAGCCAGGCAGAATTTAGGCAATGTAGAGGAGAGCTGCTGAGAACGTGGTTGCTAAGCAGAAATATGGATGAGTGGTCTGTGGGACTCCCTGAACACACAGGCACAGTGCACACACACCACTTTCTGTTTTCTGAACTATAGATTTTACTCAAACTCATCTTGGTTTCAACAGCCTAAAAGCCACTAAGCCACCCGCTAACCTGGCTGCCTGAACAAGCACATCCTTCCTAAGCACCCAAACCCACCAACTCTCCCTCAAAGAACAGCACGGTGACCACGAAAGATCCACCTACTCGAGCCACACATCAATTATAAATGCTCATACTCTGTATTATTCAGTGCTACATGCAAAATGGTCTTCCTCTGGCAGTTCACAAAGGACATGGGCAGAGAGGGGGGGGGGGGGGGCGGGCATGTTGGTACAGAAAGGGAACGCATTTTCACGTCACAAAACCGGAAAAAGTAGGGCAACCCGGAGAGACCGGCCAAAAAGACAACAAAAAAAAGCAACACTGTCCTGCTCCACTCAGGGTATTGCTAGATAGAGGCCGAGAGGCAGAGTGGGGTGCTGCCCTAACCCAATATTTAGCATGAATGACAAAAGCAGAAGCTTTAGCGAGACATACAAAATACATAATCCCAATGACAACCACTTATATTATGTAATTATGTATTATATTCGCTTTAACCTCAACAATCTGAGTTTAGAAGCAAGCTAACCGTGCTGATATCTGTGATGACAGCATGGCCTTTTCATGTTAAAACTATCACTCCGCTGACATGTTGACGACAACTGAAAGACTGAATCAAAGCCCGTATAGGCAGTATAGTTCACTCGGCAGCCATTTTTGCAATGCCACCATGCAGCGATTTCCAGCAACACAGGTCCAGGGTCCCATCTCTATGCAAGAGGAGAGACCAAACTCAAAAGCTCCAATTCATATTTTAACCTGTAGCTGGGGTCCTCATTTAGGACGACCCTGGCTGAACTTGACACTTGAACAGTTGAACTATGGCTCTATCCTTACTACAAAAGGTGAGCCTCATAGCATCAGTAGTTATCTTAGACTGTGTACAGGGCTCAACTGGTACCTTAACAAACCTCCCCCCACTTTCATCCTGTTGTTTTGAAATGGTGACCACTGGAGAGCAAGAACTCATCTGCTGTGGAACTACTTTTGGGGGGAAGGAATTGACAGAAATTCAGGTGTTCGTGGAGTTGTTTTATTTTATAAAAACCCTCCCTCTCATGTTCTATTGCTTAAATAAAGCATGTATAATGTATGGTGCTTTGCTAAACAAACAAACAAAAAAAAAGCAGTGGAAAAAAATGAAAGCACAAGATTTATCCCTATCCCTAGATTCAGGCAATTTGCCAAGCCATGTTTGGTATTTGAAGTTTGCTTCTTTGGTTTACAATGGGAAATGCTAGGATAACACTGCTAACAAACACCGGCCTTAGGCAGTCACCAATCTCTTCTCCGTGACCACATGCCCGACCATGTCTCTCAACCCACTCAAAATGCATCTCTGATGCCAAAACTGATGTGTTTAGAACACGGTATGACTGACGGATGATAACCTAGTTCCAATTTTAGCCTAAAATTAAGAATAGAAAAGTAAAGAAATCGAAAAGGTCTATCTTTATAGTTTTGTTAGATTTAAACAGATGATAGATATGATAGATTTTCAAAGCAAATGAAGGTTTTGCCATGTGTGTACAGAGAGAAGATTGGCGACAGTCTGAAGGCCGTCGCAAAATAAATGCCCAGTGAACTAAGCCACTGAACAATGCTCCTGAAGTGCTAATGTGTTAATAGTTAATAGTGTGTGCAAAGGCCTTTAGTCTAGTGTTTGTTAGCATCTTTAGCCTAGCATCTCCTGTTGTAAACTAAAGAAGCACAAGTCAGTCTCCACACATCTTGGATGATCAACTGCCTTTAAGTGACAGATCATGTTAATTTGATGTTTTACCCAATTACTACTTTATCATCTTCACATCTCTGTTATTTGTATTTAAAGGCTCAAAGAGCTCATTTTTCTTGAGCTCCACTTTATTGAGATTTACGTTTATTACTGTGCCTTAAAGATCGGTGCTTGGTTCAGATTGGCTGCCCTGTGTTAAACCTCATTTAAAAGTAATCAGAGCTGAAACACCCCTGAGAATGACACTAAGAAAGGATGTGGCCTAACTGCAGGAGGCTGATTAGACGGGATACGTAAATTAGTTTTTTTTAGGGAAACTTAATTTTTCCACAATATTCACCTGTTATGAACCGTTTAATAATTCACATACAGCAACAATCATCTCCGTCAGTAATGCACTGATCTACTAATATTACTGGAGCATGTTCAACTACTACGGTAAAAATTAATCAGCCAATGTTATCACATCATAAAATAAATATTTTATACTGGTCATTTCATCATGGCTGGCCCCTGCTCTACCACCACAGAGTCCTATGACTTCACAGGACCTATCTGCAGCCTCTCAGTGTCTGTCGCTCACTTCTCATCTCTCCATCCCTTTAGTGAGGTCATACATCTCATGACGCTGGACTTTCTCCATCTGCCTGAAGCACGGAGTCCTTAACAGAACATTTCTTCTTCCCAGAAGTACACGCATGAGGCCAATCAGCCATAACATTAACACCACTGCCAGGCGAAGTAAATAACATTATCTCGTTGCAATGGCACCGGTCAAGAAGTGGCTATATATTAGACAGCAAGTGAGGAGTCAGCTCTTGAAGTTGATGTGTTGGAAGCAGGAAAAATGGGAACGCTAAGCTTCTGAGCCACTTTTGTCCAAATGGTGATGGGTAGAAGGAAGGGTGGTTTCGGGATGCAGTGAGAGTGACCATGTTGACCTCAGTCCAGCAGAACTGGGACACTGAGCAATTGAAAAAGGTGGCCTAATCTGATGAATCACTTTTTCTTTTACATCACATGGACGGCCGGGCACATGTGCGTTTCTTACTCTGGGAAGCATCGCTTACCTGTGGAAAAGATGGCACCAGGATGCACTGTGGACAGAAGGTGGGCAAGCAGAGGCAATGTGATGCTCTGTTGAAAAAACCTGGTTCCTGGCACTCATGTGGACATTACCTTGACTTATATCACCCACCTAAACATTGCTGCAGACCAACTACATCCTTTCATGGCAACAGTAGTGGGCTCTTTCAGCAATGTGCCCTGCCACACTGCAAAAACTTATTCAGGCAGTATATTTAGGCAGGTGGTTTTAATGTTATGGCTGACCGGTACACAGACACACACACACACACACACACACACACACACACACACACACACACACAGCTGCCGAGAGTTATCATTAAGACTCTTAATTAAAGGCTGGCACTGGGGCTCATTATGACGTGCTTGTTTTATATTTAGAACATGCAAGCTAGCTAGGGGCTGCTATATTATTCAAGCCAACACACTCCCTCTTTTTGATCTACCACAACCGTCACTCATTCTCTGCTCCCTTGTGGCTGCGAGAGATGGAGAGAAGAAAAATGCACGCCCTAATAAACACACACATACAGGAAACAACACATCTCTCACACACGGCTATGCAATAGACCATTCGATCATAATGCCTCATCACCCCCCCCCCCCCCCCCAAGGCAGCAAGTACAGTACATTTATAGCCCCCTCCCCATCCTTTTTTTCATCTGTCTACTTTCTTCCCTCACTCCTCATCTGCCCTTAATCCCTTTCTCTCCCATTTCTCATCTCTTTCGCAGTCTCTACATTCTTTGCATTGACAACCCCCCCACCCCCTTCTGTCTCTCTGTCTTCAATCCGTCTTCCTCTGTCAGAAGCAGAGCCAGTGCTGCGGCCTGTGTGTGTGTGTGTGTGATGTAGCTCCATTGAGAGGTCTGTGGCTCCCTTGTCCTGTCGGCTGTGGCGAAGAGGCGCAGCGCGGCCGAGCCTCAGCTGTTTTCTAGAGGGATTAGTCCAGTTCAGCACACAGAGCTGCTTCACTCTGACCTGCCAGCCAGCCAGCCAAGCAGCAAGAGTGAGCGCGAGAGAGCAAGAGAGTGCAAGAGAGAGAGAGAGAGAGACAGAAAAAGCGCAAAGGAGAACGCAAAAGAGTGATATCTAATCATATTTATGTAAAAACTGATTGGTTGTGGATATATGACTACTATTAACAATTATATTCCTTATAACCAGGGTTGCAAAATGTTGGGAAATTTACCATATGAATTTACAAAAATTAATGGGAATAAAATGGGAATATTCAAAGCAAAAGGTGAAAAACTTGCATATAGTTGGTAAAATATATATACTGTATACTGAAGCATAATTTTTGGCTAAAATAAGTAGATACGATCCCAAAACAGTTGAATCGCAAAGCTGCTCCTCAATCCCAGGCACATGGCACATTACATACTGAAGGGCTACTGAGACCACGCCCCTGCATGCACTGTTCATTCCTCCATCACATGTAGATGGATGATTTCTAGGAACCTGACACTCACCACTAGCTTAAGGGAAAATACACTTTTTTTGATTTGAGGTTAATAATGAATAATAAAATTAAATTAGAAAAGTATTTATTCTTAGTTATAGAAATCCTACTAGTCTTGGTAAACTAGTCTAGAAATGTAATTGCTTTTCAGATTTAGTAGATAGCAACTGTGAGATTCCACCATGATTGAATAGTTGCTTACATGTTTCAATACTATTACTGTCAAAATAGAAGTTCAAATATATAAACCTTGTCAAAAAATTACCTGACTTTAGGTAGTCCTTTGGTCCAAAAGTGTGCTTTCAGTAGTAGTGAATGTCCGGGTTCTAGAAATCATCTGGGCATATACTGTACATGTGATGGAGGAATAACACAGAGAATGCAGGGGCTGTGGTCTCAATAGCCCTTTAGACAGACAGACAGACGAGTAGATGGGTAGATACATGGATAGAAGCGCAATTGGTAGGTAGAACGACAAGTAGATCAATAGACAGCGCATAAGAAAGGTAGATATAGATAAACGGATGATACAGACAGACTGTCCGCAGTATTTAAAGCAAACGATTGGATACCTATGACTTTGGTCATCAAGGGAGGATGTTACAGAAATAAAGAGCGAGAGAATGAAACGCAGAGCGAGAGCGAGCGAGAGAGAGAGAGAGAGAGGAAGACCAAGAGAGAGTTATAAAGGCTGTGTTTTGTAACTCTCGGGAGGCCAGAGGGGACACTGTCTGTTCCTGCAGGCATCTGTGACTACATAAGTCCCTTCCAGTCCCATCACGTCTGTTACAGTGAGCAGGGGAGGAAAACGGGAACACACACACACTCAGTCACTACATCCCTAACGTTTCCAACCTGACAGAGAAGGACCGCCCACTGCCCCGTATGACTCAAATGTGTCAGGGATACAAACCATCAGTGTATCTATCAAACTCCTCGCCGTCCTCGCAAGAGAGAATCTCAAAGCCAATATGGATGGAATGCCCTCTAACCATGGAGAACCAACTGACGCCCACAACCACTGTTTCGACTAACGTCAAAACTTTGACTGAGTGTGTGATTGTGATGTGATTTGTTGCCACACAATTTCAAAATGTGGAAATGTATTACTTTGTAGTAATTAAAATATTTTGACAGTTCATGGTAGTTGGGATGTAGTCGGGATGTCCTGATCAGGTTATTTTACCCCTCGATCCAAGTCTTTTAATGCTGAGCAGACAGAGTCTTTCAATAAACCAGGCCACCATCCAGGGCCCAGTTCTGATCTTTACATGCCCATTGTAGGAGCTTTTGACAATGGACAGGGGTCAACATAAGCACTCTGACTGGACTGCGTGTATGCAGTCCCATATGCAACAAGCTGTGATGCACTGCGTGTTCCGACAGCTTTCCATCATAGCCAGCGTTAATTAGTGCTACAGTATCTTTTCTGTTGGACTGGACCAGTCAGGATAGCCTTCGCTCCACACACGCATCATTTGAGAAGTGTTGGTAGGAACCTGTGGCTCAGCTCCTTATTATTCCTGCTTCCAACACATTACCTTCAATAACTGCCTGTTCACTTGCTAGCTAAAAATCTCTCATCCCTTCGCCAGTGGTTTTAATGTTATGGCTGATGGATGAATATAAGATTTAAATAGTACTGAGATATTAGTTTGTGTTTAAAGGAGAGGAGCAGCAAAACCTTGGATCAGGGGGAAACTGACAGCTTCTAGGAAGATCGACATACACATCTGCTTACTCTCTAATGGACAGGATAAATCTCTAATAATGGCTTCCTGATCCCTCAGCCTGCTGTTCCACAGTGGGGACCTTAAGACCTCTGACAGCTTCCCACAAATAAGCAAATAAACAAGAAAGGAAGTATGAAAAGCAAAGCGGAGAACCAGAGAACCCAGGACAGCCTGATGGTCTAAGAGAAGCTCACACACACACAGTACTCTGCCCTCGGCATACCATACCAATTTCTGCATTTACCCATGTAAATGGTGAAGTCACTCTTGAAAACCCTCATGATGAATAAAAGGGAGGCAGAAGAAGCTAAAGAAGGATAAGACCAGTCTCTTGTCTCTTAGAGATGAAAGAAGTGGACATAGGAGAGCACAAACATGTCACTTGGCTTTTAGAGTCAATACATCATACTATGTATTCTATGCATTTTCAAGTCACTGCCACAGCTCTATGAAGCTCATTTACATATTTCGTCTTCTGAAAGCTTGACAAAATGACACACCAAAGATGCCTCTTTAGAGAGTGTAATTCCTTGCTAGTTTGAAGAGCTCTTTTTTGCACCTCATTTGTTTTCACCCTCTACGCACGGCCAACAGCGGAACACCACAGATGAATGATATCCACTCTCAAAACCATTTCAGCTATCGGACGAAACAGCGGTGTTTGGGTAAGCAAAGTAGAAGTTTTACATCTCATCTCTCTCCATTATTTGTACACACAAGCCATGCTACCAGTGGTGCTGATCACCATCTAGCAAAGCCATGAAAATGTGCTTCCACCCTGCTTCTTGCAAGCTCCAGCCACTGCTCCTCTGACATTGCAGGGAAATCGATGAGATGGAAACACGGCAAGATGGCAAAAACGCAGAGGATGTTTCCGAGTGCGTCCCAGCATCTGCCATCTGGGGCTGAAACTTTGGCACATCATTAAAAAGTTTCGCTCCCCTTTGATGAGACAGAAAATGACACTAAACTCCACATGAGAGCCCTTCATCCTGTATACAAAAAAAATAAAATAAATGCACAGCCTAGTCAGGTCAAATTCAAGCTGTTACACGTTGCACGAGAGCTCAGGATAAGAAGAGATTTTTATAAAACGATGCTCTGCAGTAATTTGTTCTACAGAATAGACACTTCAGTGGTTACCGTTTTGATTACTGTAACTGTAAAAGCATTGGAGGAAAAAAACAAACAAACAAAAAAAAAAAAACAACTTTGCCCATCGAGTTTCCTACCTCCTTTTTCAAGATCAACAACTTGAGTGTGAGACACCATTGCCCATGTGTCACTGTTGGCAGTGTTGTAGGAGCCAAGTATTCTCCTGATCTGCACAGCGTGAAATACTCATTCACTCTTGCGGCTTCATTTCATTTATAAAAGTATTATTAAGACTGTTCGTGCCAGCCAACTGAGACCAGATCACTTTTTTTTTTCTTCCCCCATGGCACTCCAGTTCCTTCCCTTAGAACTCATTGTGGCTGGAGATCGTCTCTGATAAACAAGATGAGACAAGAGCGGGGTGTGATGAACCTGTTTTTAGAAGGAACGTCCATTTTGGACAGCAGCTGCAGTGTGCTTGGAACATATCATATGATGCAGAGGGGTCATTCCTGGCAACAGAGACAAAGGCGGCTCAGTGGGAGCGATGACCAAGGAATCCTCAAAAACAAGTCAAAGCTCATTCCAATCAATGACGCTGGGCCCCAAGGCTTTGCTCCTTTGAGGGTGACTAGGATTTCTCAATGAAACTGGAGCCCAAGAAAGACTGTGAACCCACAGTCAGAGACAGTCAGGTCAATCAGAAAACAGTCCCTGTGGTCTTTTCCTTTTCTTAAAAAAGGAACTTCAACCAAAAAAAACAAATGGCATATTATTCAACCAAGCCTGAATCGTTTCCACACTGAGGCATAGAGTCTGAATCACAGGGCAATCTCTCAAATGCTGCCTAGATAACATGGCTCATATGCACAATATCACTCCATGACAAAAGCATGATGAGGTGTGACAGTGAAACAGTTGGTTTTCATGTTCCCTTGCACTTAACTCATTGATTGAAGGAATTGATTGGCTTTGGGGTCCAGTAATCTCATTTGCTGGGTGTCAATTAGCCGCTGATTGAAAGCCTGTAAACAAAGTGGCCTTGCTGGACTAAAGCGGCACCCACCTTGCTGTCCTCACCAAAAGGTATTTGCACTTAGGGCATCCTCTTAAAAACAAGCAAGCTGTGACGAACACAGTCTTCCCAAAAAAACAAAAAAAACAATAATAACTCCTAAAAGAGAGACACGAGTCAGAGCCTTAAGATTGAAATGAAAATGCTCTACAGAATTAGGAAATTTTGATGAAACATTCATGCACTCTATTATAATAAAGATATTGATAGAAACATTGGGAAATATTACATCTGATGTGCCAGCATGTTTATTGACCAGAGGGTTAAGATGCTTGTAATTCCAGCCCCCACATTCCCAACCTAGTCCTGAACATTCCGCACTTTCCCTTTTCAAACACAACAACGCATACTCAGGAAGTTCTTGCTAATCAACTCATTTGTTGGATCAGGAGTGTGGTGAGCAAGGACAATGTTCAGGGCTGGGGTGCTCCAGGATCAAGGCTGGGAACCACCAGCTTAGATGAGCAGATATAGATATTCAGGCTAAGCCCACAGCAGCAGTTGCTTGGCAATGGCGAGACATCAGTAGGGCTAGTCCAGTGGCTCTGCACAGTCAACATCTGCACAGCTTCAATCCAAAGACTGCCAGCCAATGTGACAAACATCAGCTGTCTGGCTTGCATGCGCGTTCCTGTTTTAGCCCTTTCACGGTATCAAACACCTGTCAGCTGGATAACAGCACTTAGAAGCAGCCATACTCTCTCTCTCTCTCTCTCTCTCTCTCTCTCTCTCTCTCTCTCTCTCTCTCTCTCTCTCTCTCTCTCTCTCTCTCTCTCTCTCTCTCTCTCTCTCTCTCTCTCTCTCTCTCTCTCTCTCTCTCTCTCTCTCTCTCTCTCTCTCACACACACACACACACACACACACACACACAGTGACATTCCTGTCCTAATGAGCCCTGGGTGTGGGGTAAGAGGACAGCTCGCCAGCCCACTAACGGGGGACCATCTGGCAGAGGTGCTGTTTGTTTCCTCTGATCGCTTTATTTTTGGCCCTCCAATTAAAAGCTCATGGCACATGGATCTCCAGGAGAGTGGTGGCAGTGGCGGCAAGCTAGTATGGGGGGGGGGGGGGGTGATTATTCACACACACCGCTGATTGCTAATCGCTCATCTGACTTTGCTAACTTGCTCTCTCCTAGCAAAGGATGAGCTCATGTCATGGTTAGCAAGTCCACAATAATGGAGGAAAAATGGAAAGCAACAAAGCAGAGCCATTTTTCTGCACATGCTGTTGAGAGCAGAGGCATGCATTCAGGATTGATTAACCTTATGCGTGATTAACATGTAGTGAAAGTAATTACATTGAAGATCTGCGTGCCTATGATTGAGGACAAAGTGACTGGGGAGAGAGGACCCAGACGTCATTTTGCCGAGTCCAAGCACTAGAGATCTGACATGAAATTGTCTCAATTAACGCAGAGCTCATCTTGTTAAGCCTACAAACTAATCAGCTGGGGTAGCCTGTTAACACGGTGTTAGTCGTTCTGGAGCTTTTAACCCTCTATTCTACTCACATTAATGTACACCTATCAGTACTCCTATTGGTCCTATTGGACCATATGGTTTAAACCATGAAAAATACAAATTAATTTAAATCCAAACACATCTGTATCCACTTATACTCAGTATTGTGTTATATTAGAAAACAACAAAACAATCTTTGGGCTCTAAGTGACTCAGCGGGTGGGTAGAGGAGGCTCACATATCTCATCATCTTCACGTGATGTTAGCCAGCGATGCATTTTGGCATCATATCTATTGCCAGATGTGGGCTGGAGGGGTATAAAGCCCCACAGCAACTGCACTCTCTAATGTGCTCCATCCAATACTTTTGGGAGGAGTTGGAGAGGAGGTGGGGTGGTGATCATCAAACATCCTGACCTCACTAACGCTCAGGTCACTGAATGCAGTAATATTTTCACAGCAATGCTCCAAAATCTAGTAGAAAGTCTTTACTGGAAAAAGTAAAGCAGAATAAACTTTTATAATACTCTTGATTTCTGAAGAAACAATGAATGAACAGCTGTCCAAATACATTTGTCATAATGACTAATGACAGATCCAGAAAATGCAGCACGACCACTGAAATGTGAAAATCGCGTTGAGAAACCGAAGGTCACTTTATAAGAGATCTTACTGTAAGCAATCATTTCCCCACCTCCAAAAGCCAAAGGGTTGATGCTGTCTTTACCCTTGTGCGCCATCTACTAATAGACAAGGCTTGAGAGCTGCATAAAGTGTAAACGCAATAATCCACTAAATGCGCAACCACTTACGCCCACCGTCACGCACTGCACAGCCTTCGCGCTGAAAAAGTAAACAAATAAGGAGGCAAAACAAAACACCTTTTTCTCGCTCACTGCTGTCCAACTGTCACACTAATGTTTATCCTGGGGTCACCGAATTAAAATCACTCTACAGCAAAGCGACGGAATTCTCTTAAAAGGCAATTTTCACAGGGAAGTTGGCGCCGTTGCTAGGAGACACCTCATAATAATCCAATTTAAACGTCCGTGCAAGCTCCGCATGAGGACACCAAACTCTGAATGCCCATTAGGCCTTCCTGTTCACAAAGATGACATGTCCATTGGTATACTGATACACTGATTGGGCATTCAGAGGGGATGGGCCGAAGGAGCTGCGGTCGGTATAATACAAATTGGATGCACTCAAAATACAAGAATTCTTATCATGTTGTGTTTTTTTGTTTTTTTTAACCACAAAATGACCTTCACAACTGAACAAGAGGAAATCTATGATGCCCCTTTTAAAACATCTTCAAAGCATGGAGTGTTCTCATCAATAGTCTTCGGATACACACCTACACACAAAACAAACCTGGTTCATTTCACACAGAGCATTTCCGATGCCGTTAGATTGAGATAAGAGACTAGCACATGCAAAGCTACTGCAAAATAAGAGCAAAGACAGAGTTTGACCACATTATTTCCATCATCTTCAATATGCCATGCTGTAATACAACAATGTATTACCCATTATTTTAATAACTGGTGGATTGAGGTATGTTCTGTTGTCGTAGGTAAAGACAAAGCTCTTTGTGGGCAAAAGTGAGAGATGCTCAGTAGCAAAAGCTATAGACGTAAATTCTCTTCCTAATGAGAAGTAGGCTATATATGCACTAGGGGCATTGCTGGGACTGCAGGGAATATTCTGGCACCAGTATTCTCTTCTTAACTCCCACATTGCTGCTCACACACACACACACACACACACACACACACACACACACACACACACACACACAAACAACAACAAAGGCCCAAACCAAAAATCACACCAAATACAAAAGGTCGCCATGGCAACTTACGCCATACTGTGGACCACTCAGGGGACATCAACCCATTCTATGCGCACAAACACACACCAGTGATGTATACAGAAGATTATTAGCATTAACTCCAATTTCAAAAGCCTTCTTACGGGTTTACACCTTCAATGGTGGGGGCGTTTAGGTGAATTTAAACGCACACAAACAAAAAGAAAGTCAGAATTATTTATTTATTTATTTTTATGTTAGTAGGCTTACTGATGAAGGTGAACATGTGTCAGTGCGTCCTATCAGAACTGTTTGCTGCAGTTACGTTAACAGGAGTTTGGCCTGTATTAAAGTGCTTTTAATACAGCAGTATTTTAGCATAGCAGTACACATGTTGGTATGCAATCAGTGACCCCAGTCTTTCATCAACAGGCCACTGCCCACTCTACCTGGCCTCCACTGTACTGATGCTCACAGCCAGCTGTCAAATCAGACACTATGAACCTGATTTAACTGGTAAGGCTAACGGTGGTTCTCAGGCCTGGCCATGGAGTAACCCAGCTCTGCACATTTTTGAATACACCTGATCGCTCATTAACCAGCCCATATATGCCCTTTCAATAGAGGATGGTTGAATGAATTAATGAACAAATAAATATTTCTTCAAAAAATTCCACACTGTGACATGGCCTCACATTTGACCTGTCCCCAGTAAATAAATATGGGGATTACGACAACTGAATAAATAATTTGCTAAAAAAAAAGTTCATGCATTTCTTTATTAAGTGAATAAGCAATGGCAACTGGCAAATGTGGGGTCGCAGGGGGCAGTGAGCTGGCACACACTCAATTATTCACTACATTTGGAGCTTCTCACAAACTCCTGCCTCTCGCTATTTTTCCTTTTCTCCGATTAGTCTCCCACTCTTATGCACAGAAGCTTAGAGTATGATACCTACAGTATAATCTTATTTCTTTTTTCCTATTTTAAGGCTATTTTTTTGCATCTCATTCGCATTTGGTTAGCAAGCAGACTGGTCATTCCCAGATGGGGGATTGAGGGGAATTTGGGCCCGCTGGCTCGAAGCTTCAATAGGACTCCGGGGCTAGCGTGGCAAAATCCATCTGGAGCGGCCCTTGTGCCAGGTGCTGGGCAGACAGCCCTCCACCCACACCAGCATGCTCTGTCCACTTCCAGCCACTTGAGTCTCTGTGCACTAGCACCCAGCTAAGCTAAGCAACCTCCTGTGTAGTTTGACAAATGGGTTCATGAGAGAAACGTCTAAGGTTAATCAGAACAAAACTAAACAGCAATTTCCTTTCCTTTACTGGCGAATTCTGTTAGCATTTTTTTGCATCCAGAGGGTGTTTCTTTTATACGTATATATCTGCTTAAAATAAATAAAATAAACAAACTGTCCACAGTGCAAAATAATTTGCAAGTGCATCATTTACTGGAGAGGGCAGCTAGATTAGTTTGAACTGTGCCTACACAAGTAAGGGCAACAGAACATGCTCGTCATTCTGGTCACACACACACACACACACACACACACACACACACACGCGCGCGCGCGGTCACATGAGCGGGACCGTCCCGTCAAGCCTGTTCCACTCTGTACTGGTGACATCGCCCTTGGACACAGACTTGCGGAATGTGGGGATAGGGGGGCAAAACAAGAAGTGACCATGGCAACAGGAAGATGACTGGTAGGGCTTGTAGTTGCATATGAACATATGAAAGGAGTAAATCTAGTCATTATTACATAGAAAGTTAAGCAGATGGCAAAGGAGGATGGAAAAGACACACACACAAACACACACAGCAAGAGAAATGTACAAGGGCTGAGCTGCAGAGGGCAATAGCTCCAATGAAACATTCACACCTGATTAAAGAGGTGTAAGCCACCTGGCCACTACAGCCAGAGGCCAAGGGGCTGCCCCCGTCCCCCACAAAAAAAAAAAAAAAAAAAAAAAAAAAAAAAAAAAAAAAAAAACACCACACATGTTCAGTATCTGCACAGACACAGACACGTACTACCTTTGGTAGAACAATGCAGCGTCAAAGCTCAGACCGCAGCGTTAACAGGCACCAAACACATCTCTGCGTAAATTCACACCATTGGGAGCATGACTGAAGAGTTGCAGAACAAACATCTGCCAGGCGCCTTACTTTCTCGCACTGCAGCGTCCTTTCCAGAAAGGCTATCTTAACGATACAGTAATGGGAGCAGGAGGGCAGAATCTTTTGTACAGTGCTTAAGGTTAAAAAGCTTTTGATTAATGGCAGCTATTTCTCAAATGCAGATGCTCTGAGCACACTCCTGGAGCTCCACTCCTGGAGCTGCAGAGTAGATGATTAATTACTCTCTCTGCCAGGTGTTGCAGTACTGTGCAGTCTTGGGCATCTGTGAATCATATGTTAGGCTGACTGTGTTGAAAGCAAGCAGAATAACACTTTACTAAACACTTAAATAAATACCAATAAACATACATTGTGATTGTGTGTGTGTGTGTGTGTGTTAGTCTAACCCTTTCCAAAGCTTTACTGAAGAAAGACCAGTCATTTAGAAATCAGGTGAGTTGCTGGAGCAACTGAACGCATCCATACAGTGAGTTCTCAGATAAGTCAGCAATAGAATTGGTGTTCTTCTAATCAATATATCAAACCTACTAAAAGCAAGAAATTCCTCTGTTACTTATTACTAATGTAGTCAATAAAGGTTCCAATTATAGACAACACAAATAATGACTAGTGTTCCTGGCTCACTCCGTTATAGGTTCAGTGCCCTTTCATTGACAATGGTACAATGCTATTTTCTTGCTTGCTCATGGTGGACTAAATTCACACTGACACACATTCTGATGCATTCCACCACCCAACCAAGACAGGCTTTCACACACACACCAACTATGCTAGTGCTCTGTCACTTTACTGTGTACGGTACAGAGCTCTAGAGGCAATCATTTCTCTGCTGGTCCGACCTGGCTTCCCCTGGAGTAACGCAATCTGGAAATGAAGAACCTTTCTCCTTTTAGTCCTTCCTGAGAGAAAATATCTCTCAGTCGATAGCCACAAGGCATTTTAGATGACTCTTTCCTCTGTATTGATGGCAGTGGGTTGATTAAAATAAATTGCCATTTCCTGAACAGGTCAAACGAGGGCAGGGCCACTTTATGCATAAGTTCTCAATGAAAGCAATTATAAAAATAGGAGTCCTGCCCACAGCCAGTTTAATCAATGTAGGAGGCAACAGACTACAAATGGGCATGTGACCTTTGATCTACGTCCTTTCGACCTCATAAGGACCAGTGGAAACAGAGCATTCACATAGGAGGTGTGCGTTCTGTCTCTGGAGTCGAATGTCATACAGTAATTGTGCAGTGTCATCCAGTGCGTCAGCCTCATAGTAGTGTCCTCACTGCGAGACAATCATATCTTGAGCAGATCCAGACAATAATCCTTTAATGGTTATGAGAAATTCTGTACAGCAGCCTCACGGGCATTCTAGCATGAGCTCACTTTGTAGACTTGCGTTGTTTAGAGTAAGAATTCCAAGAAATTGGGAGATTAAATGTTTAGAATAGAGGTCTGCACAGGCTTGATAATACCCGTATGCATCTGCTTGAAACGCAAATAATACCTGCCTGTGCCTGCAAAATGTAGGACTGTTGTTATTCTCACATTCCTGCCCCAACCCACCCACTTCAGACAATGGTCCTCGTCCACGTCCGTCTGCATTTTCTTATTACCTCTGGAGTAGAGCACGGCCGTGCAACCCAGCAGAGCCGGACAAGACCCTGGACCTTCCCTCACCAAATCCAGACAAAACTAAACATCTGAATTCTGGGAAAATAGAAGCGAATATTTTGTCTGTTTTAGATTAAAGCAGCATTATGTGAGAATCACCATCTTTTGCTTCTGGGCTCCGCCTACAGTCAGGACACTAAAAGACAGGCTTTTCACATGCATTTTACAAGGATAAAGAACTAGCATCTGAAGCAAAATAAGTACATGGACTGATATTACAGTACAGCAATATAACAGGATTGTACACCAATATAACAATGCATATGATTATGTTAGTAGTTTTTAATGAGTGTTTCATTTTCCTCGCTTAGCCAAAGTTACATAGTGCAGCTTCTGTCATGCTAAGCCCACAGTAACGACAACAGCTGCACTATTCTCTCTATAACAGGTCAGTGGAGCATCAACGGAATTTTAAAGATGTAATTTCATGGTAAAAATGCTATATAATGCTGCTTTAAACAAAACAATGGAAAATTGCACCTGCACCACAGAACGATTGTCTTGTCACTGCAACAGGCAGCATCTTTACTAGTTTTACAGTCTGCTTTTTTTGTAGTTTTAATTTTAAGAAAAGATTATTATTCAGTAACTTTTACATTATTTTAGCTACTATAAATTATTCAGTAACTTCTATGAAACAATATGGAGCATGACATCTGAGGATACGAAACTGAGATGTTGGGCCTTTAGGATTAAAAAGGGTCTACATTCATTTATCTATTTTATCTGCTTCCTCCTGGTCAGAGTCGCAGTAAATCCAGATTCTGGGTGCAAGACAGGAATACAAAGTATCTCTAGCACTGGAGTAATAGTTTGCCAGTGACTCCTGTTTTTTTTTTTTGGAGGTTAAAGCATTTTTTCTGGGGACATTTCCCCCATCTGTCTGCTTCCACAAGAAGTCAATATTCTTACTGTCCAAATCCTCTCAACCCAGTTACCCATAATACCCGCCTGCACTAGCCTGCAAACCATTTTGCAGACCATGTGTGACCTGTATGTAAACCCGGCTTGTGCAGACCTCTAGTTTGCAGTGTTTGTAGTTTTTTCAGTTATTCACTAGCCCATGGCAGAAAAAGTAGAGTCATCTTCCCCTTTACGCAGATAGGACAGTTACAAAACCTTACCATCATTACATACTTACATCATCTACAATAAAACGGATTTATAACAGATACTAGATCGATATCAGAGTAACATGACATTAATAGACAGGCCCCATGTATTTTGCTTATTTCTAATTTACATGGTGCATCCCCCCTTTAATTTACCACTTCCCTATATGTGAATGTTTGCTGTTTGCACATACGTTTGAGTGTATTTCTATGCATGCATGTGCCTGTTTTTATTAGTATTAGCCCTAGCACTCACTTTGCGCTCCTTGTCCCCATACTCCAGGCCGAGGGTGTCCATAGCACGGACGATGGCAGCCAGGGACTGGATGGTGTTACTGTAGACCACAGGCTTGTACTGCTTCACGTCATCTCCAGAGAAGCCATCCTCGTGGATAATCCTACGAAAACACACAGAACGTTACAGAAACTGAGAGAGACATGCACACAAATATTCCTTTTCTACTTGTTTGTTTTGCCAGTATTTCTGTATTTCCTGCAAGCGAAACAGCGTCTGGTGTATGTGTGTGACTGCACGCATGAGTGTGCGTGCATGTAAACTGGAAGGGAGATCAGAGATTCTCTACACACTCTAACATCAGTGCCAAATGCCACATAGAAGGCATATGCAGAAACAATGCCCCACTGGAACACTCACGCCAGGCCACAACTCACTCTTACACTCACAAAGCCAAGAGGTTTGCAGGGACCGGCTCACACAACTCTGCACCACTGCACCAACCGGCACTCTCCGAAACGCATTACAACCAGCCGCAGCAGTGATTGAGAAAACGCCCTGAAGGAAGTACCTAGCAGCTGCTTTTCTCTGCAACACAGCTTTTGCCACTTGCTCAGGCTACTTGAGAAGACGTGAAACACTCACAAAGGCTAACTATTAGGATCAAGATAAAGAAATCATTCAACCACTACCCAGGCTTTAGACCTCCAGGCCACAGAATGTGTGCGCGCAGGCATTTCTACTCTGAAGCAAACCAAACAAATAAAGAGAAGGTTGAGAGGTCTCCATCCCTAAAGCTACCTGTTATTGAAGGAATATCTTGAAGTATTGAGAAAAAAGGGAGAAAAATGAAAGAGAAATGATGGTGAAAGATCACTCTCTTGCACCCCTTTTACACTTTTATAATACTTATTTTATAACTATTAAAATTCCATCTGCTCCAGTATGCTGCGGCTCACCTACATAAATCAGTTTTAGAGTCATGGATTGGATTAAATGTGTGGGCATACTCGTATTGCCATAGTCATTTATAAAGATACACCCATCTCTTGTTGTGTTGTGTTAGCCGTCAGCTTGGTACTTCTGCTGATCCTAGGGGCCACCTATACAGTCCATATTTTTGCTCTACAAATACTGTATTGGGAGTTAATTGGAAACAAAATGTAGACCATCTGGGGGGTCTTTGAGACAAACAGTTTGAGAGCCACTGCCTTAGGCTATGTAGATTGCAGAACTGATGATGAAATGCTTGCAAGCCATTCACTGGATCATTAAAAGTCTATTGCACAAACAAATCTGCTGTACCAGGCTACTGAAAGATGTAATAATAATGTAGTAATAACCAGATGTAATTGAATGAACTTAAATGAAGCACATGCATGTGTGTATATGAGGGTGTTGCAGTTTCACAAGCCTACCTCACTTGTGATTTCCTTTCTCTCTTTATGCTCGCTCTCAGATTCTGCAAACTGTCATTTGTGGTTCTGCAACATGGTTTTGTCTGTCTATTATATACAGAATTGCCACCCTAGTCTAAATCAACTGGGGCTTCTACAATAAATAGGGATGGGTGGGGGAGGGTCCCCACTCGCACCCAATATCAAAAGGTCACCACAGTGAAAAGAAGGGCCAGAGGTAACAGATCTCCCCTTGACCTACATTCTTAATTGAGTTATATCCAAAGGGCAGTGGGTGTTCGGAGCGTTTATATGTGTTGCCTGAATGAATCTAAGTGACTCACTCCCTGGTGGTTAGCAGGTTTGACTCACATTGTCGTCATAGAGCCTCATAACTGCTTGTAATTCTCCTTGCTTTAAGTCATATTGCTTGTGTGGAACACAATGCCATTAACTCACTCAAACATGTGATTTGAGTGAGTTTTTTCAAAAACTCCTTCATGCTTTGTCTCTGCTGGAACCTTGTGAAAACTGTGAGCTTTCCTGGTCTCTAGGTCAGAGTAAGTATGGATAGGCATGGACTAGCAGTCCCCATCAAAGTCTATGCACGCACGCGCACGTGCACACGCACACACACGCACACACGCACGCACACGCACACGCACACGCACACACTGTACAAGTATGTAAACCACAATCTCATCGGGTCACTCACTCATGCTTTTTTCTATTTTGATGAGTGCACTTACAGAAACAGGCAAACCACGTGACTCTAAAGTGACAAACGAATCTCACTAATGTCATTTCCACTAATTGGCAGACTACTTTGTGTAGCTTTTTAAGGCATTCAACGCAATCCTGACCATTCTGACTGGGTACACACCACTCTGAATGACTCTCCTACACATCTCATTACGCAGAAATGTAGAAGCGTCAGTAGACCAAATGGATTATCACAGTTAACTAGTGCTAAACAGAAAAACCTATGAAAGAATGCCATAGAGAAGCAGTTTGTTCCCAACAGAGGCAAGTGTGAATAAGAGATTTGCGAGTATAGAGAACCTTACACTCACACAACTCATTCCCAAAAAGACTTCTACAAAGAACTGTACATTTTAGGATTTTTCTAGTGAAGCCAAAGTGGTTCTGCTATGGCATCAACCAAAAAAAACCCTTCTGGGCAGAGTAGAGCACCAACCTCCATTACCCACATGCTACACAACCTATTCTGCACAAGCTGTCAAAACAAAGAGCCAAGATGGCGGCTCAAGAGCTGCCAGTGTCTCCATTTCCCCACTCCGAGCACAGAAACTACGAGCAGCTCTGGCTCTCTAGGGTGACCGTTCAATTATTCAGAGGACAAAAATAGCCCATGAATGTTTAGGGTCTTCTGAAAGTCACAATATAAATAAGGCCTGGTTTCCTATTCCCAGGGGAGGAGGGAAACATCGATCTGTTTTAAATACGAGACTGAAAGAAGTGCTTCACTGACAGGTTTATTTCCTGTCCTCTCCTCTCACATGCACACATTTTAGCCACTAACCTACTGCCTGAGGGCACAAAACTGACCCGACACTGTACGAAACCCAGCACAAGCGTGTGCCTGTGTGGGTGTGTATGCAGGCATGTGTGGGTGTTTTTTTTTTTATGACTATGCAATATTTGTGTGTGGGAGCTCACTATGAGGGTCACAACAACACACAAGCACCTATATTTAGAGCCGCACTTCCTGAGCACACACCCATCATTCGTTTACAGGTGACATTCAGGCCCTCTTATCCTCAAAACGTGCCGCTCTCTACATATCCGGCCAAAAAGCCTCTCTTTCTCGCTCTCGTACATTTGGTAGATGTGGAAATGAGTGAGATGCTCGGGTGGCACGCAGATAACAGGTCAGCATATTAGACAGGCGGTTTTCATTAGGGTTGAACAACTTTCACCAGATTTCCCCAGATTTCCAATATGTTGAGATAATAGCGAACTCCACGTATTGAAAATTATTTACATTGGTCAACTCAACATGAAAATTGCAACAGAATGTAAAGAACACAGTCATAAAGTGAAAAATGACAAAAAAATAGTTTTGTGTGACGACAATGTCAAATTATATCCTTCACATCACTTTCATACCCTCTCTCCCCAAATAAAAATGTTGTAGCTGGTTTCAACACATTTTCAACAGCAAGTCTAACACATTGTCAGCCTTTTGTTTCACACATGCTACTAGGCCATTTGGTAATTATCTGCTCCACAGCCCCAGCAAGCCATCACAAATTGGACAGGAGACAAAAAAAAACAAACAAGCAATTTGGAAAAAGGTGTTAAAAAAGTAATCAGAAGGCCAAATCCAGACCAGACAAATATCCATGAAACAGCAAAGACCTGACGCTTAGAGTCTGAGCTGTAAATGACAAACCTACTAATTAACAGCTGCTGTCTAACTACACAGTACATTTCCCACAACTGTTTTAGTCACAGTGCTGTAGTGTGTCAGGTAAGCATTTCTATGTCATTTAACTTCTTTCCTGACCTTGACATCTGGCTGAATAGAAAGACAACAGGGAAAATAATGTTATAAAATCACTCATATGCAATGAAAGTGACCTTTCATGATTAATAGAGAGCCTTGCAAAAGGTCAAGGAACTTTAAACACAAAGTGAAGCCGTTTGCCCTTTTTTACCACATTAATTGGACAGAGAAAAGATAAGAAAAGCAATATACATTCATCTAGAACTTTATTAAAAAGACCTATACACTTACTCACTCATGCAGTTATTCTTTCATTATGGATCATTTTTCTTCCAGTTATCATCTAATCGTATGGCAGCAGTGCAATGCATAAAGTCATGCAGATGCCAGTCAGCAGCTTCATGTAATGTTCACATCAATCATCCAAAACAAGGAGAAAATGTGAGCTCATTCATTTTAAGCGTAGCATGATTGTTGGTACCCGACAAGATGGTTTAAGTATTTCTAGAACTGTTGATCTCCTGGGAAACAACATTCTCTAGAGTTTATTCAGGACGGTGCAACAAAGAAAAAACACCCATGGAGCGGCAGTTCTACAGACAGAGAGAAATAAGGGAGGCCAGCGGAGAATAGCCAGACTGGTTACAGACTAGCTCCAGGAGAGGCTACAGGAACTACAGAAAGGCTACAGTACCACACTGTAAAATTGTGGTAAGCAGAAAAGCATCTCAGAATGCACAACACATCCAACCATCAGGAGGATGGGCTACAAAGGCATGTTCCACTTCTGTCAGCCATTAACCGAAAGCTAAGGCTGCAGTGGGAAGAGACTGACCAACACAGGACAGGTGAACCCTGGGGAGAAAAAAGTAACCTGGCCTGATTAATCTTGAGTTCAGCCAAGACACACAAATGGTAGGGTCAGAATTTGGCACAGACTGCATGAATTCATGGACCCACCCTATTGGTGAAGGTGGTGTAAGGGTGTGGGGAATGGTCTCTCGGCCAACTTTAGGCCTATTAATATCAAAGCATTGCTTGAATGCCACAGACATTTAAGTATTGTTGAGTACAGTCTTCTTCAGATGCCTTTCCAGTCACTGGATCTAAATCCAATAGAACATCTTTTAGAAATGGAAGAACAGGAGATTCTTAGCATTAAAGTTCTCCCGAAAAATAATGTCTGGTTAACATGCACCACAATCTCAACGGAATGTTTCCAACATCTTGGATTCCATACTATGAAGAACTGGGCCTGTTTTGAGTGCAAAGGGAAACCTTATTCAGTATTAGTATAGTCTCCCCAATAAAAAGCTTTGTGAGTGTACGTGGAAATCACCTAGCTCCCAGCCACAACAGCCTCAACAGGACACCCGACTGTTTTAGAGGTTATGGTAAAAATCCAACAACTACAGTGAAAAACTGCCAAGTCTGGGACTTGTCAAAGTCAGGGCACGCTGCAAAATAAATAAATAAATGCTGAGGCACGCATAAAAAGTGAGACCCTTGTGCAATAATGTGAACGTTGCTTAATGCACTGCTTAAGCATATCCCAGTACACCACCTTTTCAGCAATGTAGCAAGTCCACGAGGAAACTAATATTTCTCGCACAGCAATTTCCAAACTTGCACCACATACAAATAAATATGATTAAATTCATGCTTGTCCAACCCTGCCCTGCCCCCAAATTCCCTCCCTCAGTTTAACCATTTACCACATTTTTTTTTTACACAACCCAGTACTGCCCAGCTAAAGCAAACATCAGTAGTCCAAGATTAGGAAGACTGGCCCCCCATGGCCACTCTGCTCCTTAGGCCATCTCACACCATAAGTAATAAACAAAGGCTGTATGTTTTGTGTGTATGACAAATGGGGGGGGGGGGGGGGAGGAGTAGGTGTGCACCTATTCAAGCATGTTCTGCTTAAAGGGGGGAAATGAGTCCACCCCACTTTCTTGGCAAAAGCAAAGGACTGATCCCTAAAGGTCAAGATCAAGAATTAGACTAATTTAAGAACAGACAAAACCAAGCCATGGACTGAGAGGCTATAGTTGAAAGAGAAGCATTACATATTGGAGATAAAATGTTACCATGGCTGTTGTGTTCGACCGATGGCTGACCAGGTCTCCAATCCAGAGAAGAATTTTGGAGACTGGACTGATTGCATTACGTGTAAATACACACTGCATAGCACACAGATTTTGCTCAGGTGTGCTTAGCTAGCCCTGGAGTCTAAACAGTACATATTCTGCTAGGTGGTAAAAAGCAATTTCTTTACAGGCTTTTAGCCAGCATCAGCTTACTTGTTTTAAGAAATAATGTTTTCCTGACACTAGTTCAGTCTGTAATTCTGTTTTGATACATATACATACACTACTGCATCTTAATTCAAATTAAAATATTAATTTGTTCATAATTTAATTAAAAAAGGTAATCTGTCATATTTTATATTAATTACAGTTAGCATGACATTTCATGCTTTTGATCAGTATTGCATGAATAAAGAAATCCAGTATCTCAATTTTCTCACAATATTTAATTTCGAGTTTGAGTAAATTACTATTCACATAGTATAAATACAGTGCATCTGCCTAGTTCAGCACACGCAACCACAATCATGGGGAAGACTGCTGACTTGACAGTTATTTAGAAGACACACTACAGCCACAGAAGGTCACTGCTGAAAAGGCTGGCTGTTCGCGGAGTGCTGTATTAAAGGATATTAATGGAAAGATGTCTGGAAGGGGAAAAATGTGGTAGGAAAAGGTGCACGAGCAACAGGAATGACCCTGCTGCTTGTGCCTTTAAGAGATCTGTGAAGAAAGGTCAATTCAAGAACTTGGACTGAGGCTGGCGTTAATGCATCAAGAGTCACCAAACATAGACATCTCCAGGACAAGTGATAAAACTGCTGCATTCCTAATGTCAAGCCACTCCTGAACAAGAGACAATGTCACAAGCAGTTTAATTGAGAAAGAAAGAAAGAACAAAGAAAAAAAAAAAAAAAAAAAAGAACTGTTGCTCAGTAGTCCAAATTTAATGTGTTGGTCATCTGCTGGTTTTGGTCCAAAGTCAACACAGCTGATGTTGGATAATATTCCTATCTTTTGTTTTTTAATTTTTTTTTAGACATTTTAATGCATATTCTTTCCCCAGTAATTGTTTAGGGGGGCAATAAAATTCCATATAATTTGGCATTTAACATCAATGCTCATGCACAAACTTGGTTGGGACCATTAGTTCCATTACTCAGTATTCCATTTCAGTATTCCTAATATTTTAGGGTCTCACATTATTTGGATGGTTAGTTAGGGATAGGAACAGGAATAGGTTTGGATCAGGGTAAGGGTTAGGCTTTGGGTCGAGACAGCATCCGAGGTATAAGATCCAAATACAGTATTAGCGTGTAGTATTGTAGTATTTTGGTACTGAGAAATGGTGAAGCCAACAGGGTGTGGTGAGTCAGCTGTGCGTCACTAAGCAAATCCCACTAATGGGGCTGTAATGCTAATGAAGCCTTGTGAATAGATAAAACCCATAAATGCACTAGGCTGGTCCGTGATCTCAGCCACAGCAGCTCCTATGGCTAATTGCACATATATTCAAATTGTAATAGAAAACAGAAATGCTTAATAAATGGTACACAAGGCACAGCACGTTCATGAAATCCTTTCATGGAGATTTTCGATTAAATGAAGCAAATATCATGATTATACTTCACAAATGATTAATTGTGCAGAAATAAACCACACACTGAGCCACCATGCCAGCCTGCATTGAACAGCCCTCAGGCTTCACGTTTAACACCCAAAGGAGAGAGGAGGAACGGAAGACAGACGGTCTGGAGAGTCCGTGGAGAGTTTGTGCACGACGAACACTCGTTTTTCCTCCTTCCCTCTCTTCGGAAGGTTCTGTCTCCCCCTCGCCAACGAAGCCTCGCTGCAGTATGGCGGTGTGTGGGCGGTGGAAAGGCATCATTATAGCTACCGCCAGTTCAGAGGGGCTTATTACTGAGCAACTCATTAAAGTGAGCACGCTCGAGAAAGAGGGGGAAAGGAGAGAGAGAGAGAGAGAGAGAGAGAGAGAGAGAGACACACAGAAAAATCTCATCTAAACTTGGAGCCTGTACTGTTCATGCATAAACCCTTTCATTTCCCTCAGTTCTGAGTCGCTGGTCAGGACTAAGCATGTGTATGTTGTGTTCATGTGTATGCGCCCAAGGGGAAAAGGAGTTGGCCACAGTCCGTCATCTCCTGCTGACAGTTATTACAGAATGACACACACAAAAACACTCTGTGACCTGTATCCAGGGCCAAAAACACACACACTTTCAATGTCACACAGCCACTCATTTATTTCCACACAACACTGACACAAAGGTCTCGAAGCTTACCCTGACAGATTTGTGGATCCCAGAGGTGTTCATGAGAACCTAGAAACTTTAATAAGCACTCAGAGACAAATGCAGGCTTCTACAGACTCACATTTGCGCCACGCCCGACCCCCAAAAAAGTAACATACTTCATTATGCACAATTTAAACTGAAGTATCACTACTGAAAAAAAAAAAAACAGTGTTCACATTTAGGAGAAAATTAGCCTGCTTTGTCTCATGGTTTGGTCCAAACTGCTAGTTAAAGACTGCTAGTTTGTTGCCTATGCTGTTCTCCCACAGTAGTGATGGCGACCCATTTGTAGTGTTCTCCACAGCGTTATTTAGTCTTTAAATTACAGCCAAGTAGAGGTGGGCAATGTGCCGATGTATGATTGTATTGTGATCAATTTTGTTATCGTGACACAATATGCTTTTACAAGTACATCGTCAATATTGACAGTACTTAAAGAAACAGGACTAATTACAAAGATTTTAATTAGTCCTGTTTAACTGGGGAAAAAAAAAATCACTGTACTCAGTATGGCAGAGTATTTGCATAGCAGTTTTAAATTTTTTAGTGAATTTTGTGTGCATGACAAAATAGAGATAAATATTGTGCATCATTAAAATGTCTTTAAATATCTTAATTATTATAATGTTATCATGTCGCTCAGTCCTAAAGCCAAGTATTCTAATTTTCCTGCACTAATCTTTAAACAGGCTACAAAAAAACTAAAAAAAAAAAAAGGTCAGTAAAAACAGAATGTAGCATAAGGGAGATGCTCTCTTACACAGTTTGTAATGACTATTCAATCTTTTTACAATGAGTCAGATCATTTAGCTAAGTGAGGTAATAAAAGCAGATTCTTTCAGGTCTTAATAAACGACTCTTCAGTCGTACTGACAGTATTTAAATCCCAAAGTTAGCCAAGTTTGTGATATGTTATATTAAAATGGTTTTTAGTCAAGTGTTTAATTAACAAACAAAAACATGCAATTAAGTCCCAGTTGGTACAGTCTTCTTCACATGCATGAATGTCCAGGAATCCCCATTCAGCTTACTAAATGAAGCTGCACTTGTATTTCTTCCAGTATCTGTAACTAATTTCTCTTGCAGTTCAACAGCAGTCCTTTTTTTAAAACAATAGTTGCCACAATGCCAAGATATATACAATTTTAGTAAACTAACCGGAGCTGAAATGTCAGCAAAACTAAAAACCTATCTAGCTAGTGGTTAGCAAAGGTGCGCTGTTCATGCAAAGGATCTTTTTTACAGGATCAAATTTTTTACAGACGTCTGTGAAAGGCCACATATTTAAACGAGCCTGTAGTCATAAATAAAAATGGGACAGAAATTAAAAATTAAAAGCTGGCAAATGAAGGCCTACTTTAGTCTGTAACTGTTGGCTGCAAAATAAAAACAAACAAAAAAAATGAAATCTCTCAATTAAAAACAGTATAGCTTATTAAATTTATGAAATTAAAGTTCAGTGAGGGCAGCAGAGGGCCATATGGGGTCATGTGGTAACTAGACAGACTGGCTTTGAACATTTAAGAAAAAATCTTAAAATCACAGGAAATATGTAGTAACAAGCATGTTGTGTAAGATTTCAAGTAAGATAATTGATTCTTATTTACAGAAGAATAAGAATAATAAGAAGTAGGTATAATGTGTCCATTAAAGGTGCAAGGAAAGCATTGTTGGAGGTAAAATAGTATAAATAAGTAATTAACTGAAAAATTGTAAGGCCATACCAGTACACTTAGCACAAACTTCGTATCATAAAAATCAACAAACAGTAGCATCAACACACATCTTATCATGAGGCCTCATTTCCATCCCTACAAGAAAAGTTCCACAATGGAAGGTTTGTTCCAGCACTGCAGAGACTCTGGCAGGAGAACCAAACAGTTCACATCATTAGTTTAAAATGTTCAAACCCACACACTCAAACACACAAACAGAACCCCTCTCACCAGATCCCTTATCTGTCCCCTGCGGGCATATGTCGTGGGTAAGAGCCCCCTTTGTCCCGGCTGTGTGTTTGAGTGGAGCTACTGTCATCACTCCCCCAGGATGAGGCCACTTATCCTGTCTTCTGCACCATCGGAACGTAAGCACAGCGCTTCTATTTATAACCGAAACAATCACAACTCCACTTCCCCAATCTCCCTAACGCCTTGCGGATCAGTCCCTACCACCCTACTTCGTCCCTCAGGAGAGCATTTGCCCTCCTTCAGTGGTCAGCGCCTGATGTCCACTGCGCTGAACCTCGCTGGCTTAGGCTCGGACACGTCGGTCCTATTGATCCTTTTGTTTAAACAACATGAAGACTCTGATCATATAAAAGTATAAGTGTGTATAAAGCATGTGTCCGTCCCCCTCTGCATTTTTGTAATCCATCTAGCTGTCGTGAAATAGTAAACTAATCAGGACTGAGACCTATGCCATAAATACACTGATATGAAATAACATAATATGATATGATAGGATATGGAATTGATACCAGATCATGAAAATGATATTTTGGATTCTGAATACTTCCATAACAGAACGGTCTTATTTTCAGATCCTTCAACTGAACTGCATTTTTTTACAGAACAAGCTGAATATAAAGAAAATTTTAAAGAAATTCCTTAAGTTAAACCGATGAATCAGATGAAGAATTATTTCAAACCATATTGGTGAGTCTCAGTTTTATAAAGACGTGAAAATGCACAACTCATCTTACAAAGCAGTTTATTCAGGTATACCATTAATATGCTTTGTTTAAACTAATGCAAGTGAGTTTGCTTTCAGATCATCTTTAACGTATTTAAGACATATACTAACCAAAATTTTACATAAGTATACTTGACTTATACAGACAAGTATACAAAACAATTTATATTTGGCCTATACCTGTACTTAATCTGTTACACAACATTAGACTTGTGGATTTGACTCATTATAGCTCTTATAGTCCTGTTAATATGGTTTTGGCAAAAGTGCAATGTACAATTTGTCATCTGTTTTAACAGCAACACTATTATCATATTTGGCCAAATAGATTTTTGCCTGGAAGTGTCAGTCCTAACTAGTAAACTATAATAATACTAAGTATTATGTTAAGGTACCATAAAGAAAACTTACTTGCAGCATCAAAACTATTTTTTTTTATTAAACTCTTCTTTGATTGACTCCCATCCTGAAGCAGAATTTACAGAGAAGCAAAGAACATATTTCCAATTCTAACCAATGTATTCTATTGCGGACTGATCTGCAAGGCGTCTAATGTCTGGTATGGGCTACAGGGGTATAAAGCCCCCAGCATTGAGCTGTGGAGCAGTGGAACTGTGTTCTCTGGGATGATGTTGCTCTATCCAGTACTTTTGGGATGAGTTGGGGAGTTTGGTTTGAGTTGGTAATCATCTAATACTCTGACCTCACTAACACTCTTGATGCTAAATACAATCAAATCCTCAAAGCAACGCCCCAAACCAGTCAAAAGCCTTCCCTAGACAGCGAAGATGGTTACGCCAACAAAAACAAGGATAAACTCTTCTTCAATATTCTTGGAAGAAACAATGAATGAGCAGGTGTCCCAATAGTTTTACACATATAGTGTAGTTGTAAAACTGAACAGTACAGTAAGAGGGACTCCTTGCTTAAATAATTGCCAAAAAAAAAAGGAAAGTTACATCATTAGTGATTTTTTAAAAGCAAATTGGCAAAGCAGTGATTTTCCAGCCCAATTCTTATTAGTTTACTGACCTTTTTAGTAACAAGCAACAAATATATAACATTATTAATTTACTTTTTTCCCATGAAGCTCAAATTTTGTCAGCTTAATAAAGACACTGATGGGCAAAGTCCTAACATCACAGGTGTGCATGCACTTCAGACAGAACATTTTAAAATGTTGGTGTAATGCAAAAACTTCATATCTCCATTTTTCCAGCATTTCGGTTCATCACAAAAAAGGGTTGGGTTTGTTTGTTATAAAGGTTGCACGATTAGAATAGGGCAGAACCTAAATTGGCTGATTGGTTGCTCCAACAAAAAAATGGTCAATCATGCAAAGTCTTCTCATAGCCTGATTTTGTCTTGGGGATATATACAGATAGTCACTGTTACCAGTCACCTTTTTTTGTGTTGACTTTGACTTAATCTGAGCATCGTATTTACATCACATCAAGCTTTATGATGAATGGTATAAAATGACTAAATGAATTAAAAAAAAAAAAACTTTTACCCTTTACCTTTCCACTAGGAGTCAGATTTTGACACATATTCTAGGAGAAGCCAAAAACCTGAACTGTCAGTCAAAGTAAAAAGATTTTATTCCAAATAATTTTGGAGCATTTCTTACTAGTCCACTCATAATGAAGCTTTGACGCAGTATAAAGGACAAACGCTACGCTAACACCGAAACGGGAAGGAGCTGCCTGGATGAAGCAGGTTACGAAATGTGCCTGAAAACAGTCAACACTCCTAAGACCAGTTGCTCGAATTTGTGACTCAGATATGAGGCTTTATTCTCTAAACGGGTGTGATTTAAGCCTCAGATACCCGGAAGTTCCTGGCTATACATTGATGTCCATGGACCACTGGTTCTTTAGTAATTTGGATGGATTCCTGTCGAGTCCAACCACCTTTAACTTGAGCAGATAAGGGCTTGTTTCATTCCCGGTTTGGCCGCTGTCCCTAGTAAAAGCAGCCATGTTAAAGAATGTTTTGCTAATCAAGCCGACTAAAGGGGGTGTGTTCCAGTAGGAACATCTTCAGTGCCATACGTCAGTGCATACCCTCTATATAATGAGAGTTCCATTTTCATTCAGCTAAAGTGGCAATAACTTAAAACATCTAAAAACAAAGCAAGTGCCCATGTAATGATAATTAGGTTGCTCAAATTATGTATGTCGCAAGATCACAACACAATCAGTCCATTTTTGACTCATTTTCTATTCTATTCATTTTCTATTGCACCCCTACAAACAAACAAATAAGACAGCTGAGAACTGAACATAAACAATTAATCGAATCAAGAAAAAAAGGGTTTTTTTCCTTAGAAAAGTTGATTGAATAAAACTCTCATTTAAGAGATTTTTTTTCTCATGGCTGTCAATCATTAAAGAACTGCTTAACTAAATATATTGGAGTATCAAATTCTAATCTAAAATTCAAATATACAATGGTATCAATCAATATTAGCAGTTAATATATGTCAATTTAACATAATTAATAGTTATTAAAAACTTTCTCAACCTACAGCTCAATAAACTGTGCATATACCACCATTCTGCTCATTCCACACAGGCCAGCCTTTTTGAGCCTGGGCAATTTTTGATGCATTACAGAAATTAGTACTGCATTAGCTCTGCTACATGGCTCTTAACCAATCATCTTTCCTTCTGCTTTACACCCCGCCCATCTGAAGCTCCATGACCACGCCCACTTTCTCCTCTTACAGTAAACCATCTCTGCCCCTCCCCCTCTGCACATCCAGCTAGTTTGTCATCCTCTAATTATGGCAGTCATCCTCATCTCCATGACAACAGAGTGAGAGAAGAGAGCAAGAGAAAGGGGCGAGGGGAGGGAGGGGGGATGGAGAGAGCGAGAGACTGGAGTGTGAAGGGAGGGGAGGAGGGGGTAGACAATAAATGGGCTGAGGCAGCACATCCTCAGCACTACCCAGAAGCCTGCGCGAGCTGCTCAACTAGCAGGTGCTGTCTGCTTCTGACCTGAGCCTCCATTACTTATCTACTGTACACAATTCACACGCCATTTCCCGTAAAGCAGACAGGCGGCTTTTCCTGCCGGATCGTTTTCCAACAGATTACCGTAACCCGGCGAAGCTGCTTTGAGTTTCAAGCCTGCAGAAAGAGAGAAGTGAGGAGTGAGAAAGCAGAAGTGCTCCACCCTGTGTATCTGTGGCTTTCAAACAGAACAATGGCCTCGAGTTCACATCTGCAGTTGCGTTTTAAGGAAAAGTAGACTGTGTGAACATACAAGATCTCGATTGTGTGCACATGCACGTGTATGTGTGTGCGCGCATGTACGCAGATGCTGTGTGCACACGGGCATCCCCAGGGCCGAGGGCCGCAGGGAGCCTGCTGACACACGGTCCAATTTAGCGCAACACGCGGTCTCCAGGTAAAGGTAACTGCCACACACAAAGCAAAACACAGTCACAACCGGCAGCAATTAACGCCCTTCAAACACCTCCACACACAGCACTCCTACGGCATAATACCAGCTAACAGGTGCCGTCAACACCCCGACGCAAACCTGTTATTTACACTCAGCAGTGCGGTAAACTAGCTAAGTGGGGTTTAAGGTTTTATTCTATACTTGCATTAACATATGCTATTTTGAGATGCCTATTCAAAGCAGCACACAAACAAAGCAGTCAGGTAGCACATCTGTAAGGTACCTATAAGGATCACACTTTTATAACTAACCAGATTAATGTAGACACTTTTCAACATCTTTTCTAATGGGGAAAAGATGGGGATTGGCTTTTTAACGTTTATCTATCTATCCACAAGTACTTTAGGAGGTTTAGGTTAAAGGACTGGGGCCCATCCCAAAAGCTTAAACCAGTGTCCATGGTGGTTTTGAGGTATATGTTGGATCACACAGGCTGTAACAGTAGTAGGATCACTCCCATGCTTAACAGATTGCAACATATTTTTGGTAATTGTGGCCAGACAGTTCTATTTTGACTTCATCAGTTCACAGCATACCGAAATTCATCTGGCTTGTCTAGACATTCTGCAGCAGTTTTGTGCCGTAAAGATTTGCTTATGACTTTTCCATAAAGATTGTGTTTGTACAAGCAATGCAGCACATTTCATGCAGGTTATTGGTAGTTGAATTTGGGGGGGGGGGTTGATTTGTGTGTCTTACCAGCATACAAAAAGTTCTCCTAGCGTTTTCTAAGTCTTCAAGATCTTATCTTGACCTTCACAATTACCCTGAAGTATCATTTCCTAACAGTCCTCACTATAGAATCCACAAGCCGAAAACGTGTTTCTTTCCCCTGCCTTGTGGGCATCAATGACATTCTTTTTTTTTCTTTTTTTTTTTTGATCTTTAGACATTTATATGGGGGGGAGGGCATGGCTGCTAAGTGTTAGCACAAAGTTTGACCGGTCAGAATCAGAAAAGCTTGGAAATTTGATTCAGCTCACCAGTCATAATTACAATTGCCTGATATGCCTGAGGCCTGATTTGCTAATCAAGGTCTAAGAGCTTACTGGAAAAAAAAATCTGAGGTTTTGCAATCCTTAGGGTATCCAAACCTCTACACAGGCCACACTGATTTAGATTTCTTGTTTTATGTTAGGAAGGATAGACCTGTCCAACAAACCACACAATTGAGGTGCTTCACACTGAAAAATATATAATAACTTATGATAAATGATCCATGGATTTAGCATTTTTGTGATCTACAGAATAAAATAAAAATAAAAAAAAACACAGATGCACAAATATGCACTTTAAAAATGTGCTCCGCTTGGACATGACCATTTCATATACCATAAAATATATTATTAGTTCCCTTTATCTGGACATTCTCTGTTGTTTAACACCACTCATGATCCATTTAACGCAACAAATATAACATGATTGCTTTCATTGCTCAAAAAGCCGCATTAAATGTAACTAAATATCTCTTGAAGTAAGCAAATGGCAAGATGAATTTAGACTCCCTTTATATTTGAAATGCCATGTCTATCATTATTGGACAGCCCAGGAATCAGACAGATGGTGTAAAATCAGCTGATCCGAGATCAGAGCAGTGCATGGCCACAGCCATCTCCTCAGTAAAACACTGTGTGTGTGGTCTGTCCGGGGCCTCAAATCTGCTCAACTTAAACAACACAATGATACAAAGGAGCTTTGTCTCTTGACCGACCGCACCACACTCCACCACACACACCATGTGAATCACCCCCCCCCCCCCACACACACACACACACACACACACACACACACACACACCATGTGAACCACCCGCCACCCGCCACCCCCCAACACACACACACACACACACACACACACACACACACACACACAAGATTGGGAGCTAAAGGTGAGAGAAAGTTCTATAGTTTACTTGATAGCACTTGACATTCCTGCACCTGGCCTGGCCTCTCCACCACTTGCTTCACTCATTCGTTTTTTTTGTTTATCCTTCCACTCTTTAATATCTACTTCATTCTACAGATGCGCTGGCATCTAACTGCTTTGCAACCCAGTGTGTAACAACAGAACGCTGTGAGCCTCAGGAAGCATTCAGTTTCATATGCTGTACACACGGCTAGCGGGACCCAAAAAAGGCTCTTAATCCCCCCCTTCAGTGGCTTTGCCTGTCTGAGTCTCTGAGCCACAGCAGGATGATGGATGACGCTTCACAGTTTGGACTTAGTTTTGAGGGAGAAAGAGAGGAAAGAAAGCGAGGACAGAGGCAGAGAGAGTTTATTTTCACAGCTTAACTCACACTCCTCTCCCGGAGTAAATGTATATGAGATTACTGAGCAGTCAATATCTAAGGGAGAGACAAGGATTGCCTGGCTCCAAAATTCACAGACATCAGGCCACAGCTCCTGAAGTCAATGCATAGAAAGGAAAAATAGGAGTAGAGCAGATTTCTCAACACTCAATAAAATCAACATCTTGGGCTAAATATACTGTGGAGACCTGAGCGAGCATAATTAGTCATGGTTAAAGCAACAGTATGTAACATTTGTACCTACGAATAATAGCTTCAAAATGAATGTAATGCCCCATGAATGTAATGACCTGTAAAAGGGAGAATAACATCTCTATTATTGCCTCTGGGATGAGCATGCTAACTGCACTATGTAACTTTGGTGGACATGGAAGCGCTCGTGAGAATTGCATAATGCTGCACAACCAGTCACATGCATGTAGTCCTGAACTATTACTCTACCACATCAGCCCACATGCTTCCTTCCTTCCTGCCTACACTGTTCTGTATCTCTCAGCTTGATCAGAAATGCAAGTGAAAAAGAGGGTCCTCTAGAAGTGGCTCAAATTACACTTCAACTGTAAGGGGATCAAGAAATACCAATTCTCACACAATGCTGATATAAATAGTGCAAGTGTTGAAATGTTGAAACTTCTGTATTCAGCTTTTGGTTGCACTTTTTTTTTATTTTCTGTTACTCAGATGACAAATTTTTAATTTTGTTAGCATAATACACAGTATGCCGTTTTCAGCATGCTGAGTGTTTTAGTGCTTTAAAGCAACACTATGGAAAAATTGCAGCTCCTGCTCCTGGGCTCCCCCTGCAGCCAGAAAGTGTAATTCAAGCTTTGAGACACAGTTCTGGACAGGCTGAGAGAAACAGAACTTTCACTAAAAGTAGTAAAAGAAGCATGTGGACTGACATGGTGCAGGAACATCTCCAGATTTGAAACAAATGACTCGTTAGGCAGTGTTACACAGTTCTCAAGTGTCATCTTCCCTGCTACTCCAGAGTTACATACATGAAGCAAATATTGGGTTTTGTGAAAATGTCTTTAAATATCTAACCACATCACCCACCCCTAGCATTAAATCCACTTTTCTGTCTTTGAAAGGCTATCCGTGGCTTTATTGTTAGGTTAAGTCCATTCTTATTGCAAGGCCTTTTTAGAAACTGCATATTACTCATAACACCAATCTGTAGATTACTTATTTATTAGTATAATCAATGAGAATGGGTCTAAATAATAACAGAGTTTAATGGATATTGATCGTTTGATCACTCTGCTGTCGAAGATGAAATACTGTGGTGATTTTTGCATGAACAGGTAAAACTCTCCCCAATGCAAAGAGGATGCAAAAGGGCTGGCTGCAGTGACACAGACACTGCTCTTTGTAATCATTCAAGTGAATCAGGAACTCCCCCACGCTACACATAACGGACAAACAAACAAATAAGGGCATGACATGTTCTACAAAGTTCCGGCTGCAGTGTGTGTGTCCTCTTGATAACCCACATTCCAGAGTAAGGAAAGAGAGTGTGAGAAAGAGAGAGACACAGAGAAATAGAGACAGAGATAGAACTGTCATGCAGGATAAGGTCAGTTTGAGGATATTACAGTAAGGGTCTGGGAACCGAACACATGAGAGCCGTTTGTTCTCCCTCAGCTTAATCAAATCCAATCACATCAACTGGGGCGCACATGAAACCCCCTCAATTAGGCGAGGGGTGGAGCAAGGGGGAGAAAGCGAGGGCATCAGAGAGCAGCGTCTGTTTGGTAATGCCATATGGACAGCAGTCCAGTATTTCACCATGCTGCACGTTGCATCACTGCTCCTTCCTTCTCTGTTTCTACATAATGACTCAGAGTTTCCCTTCATACACACACACACACACACACACACACACACACACACACACACACACACACAGAGACACATACAAGAGCCAGCAGAGTGTGTTTTGTGGCCATATCTTCCCCCAGTTGAAGTGCACTTACTAGAGTGAGGCCCAACTGTCTGACGCTGTGCTACGTTCACCCTACGATGTTGTGGTTATCGACATGTCACCTTCTTAGAAATGCATTTCCTCTTAAAGGAGAAACAGAAACAGTGAGATACACACAGACAAACAACCACTGGCCATCTGCACAAATAAAAACAGTCCTTACAACACACACACACGTGCAAGCGCGCACACAAGTGTAAATACACTCTTTCACTCACATATTTCCCTGGAGAGTGACGACGTTAAATTAAGTTTGAGGAGCTGAATTAGAATAGGATTCAGGCAGAGGTGTTTACTGATCACCATCACAATAATTATGCAAAAGAAGTGATTATCATCATCACACATAATACGCTTATTATTCTTATATTATTGTAATTATTAAAATGAATAATAATAACAATAATAATTATAATAACTATAAAAGTAAGACAAATCAAGTATCCGGAAATATTCAAGTTTTGCAATGCTATCTTCTCGCAAAATTAGATTCACGTAATATCGCCCACGCCCACACACAAGGCATCAGTCATTGGCCAAAAAAGAGCCACGCAGTTCTAAATGTAGCGCAACTATGTTTTTCTGACATTGCACAACCATGTACAAACGCATGTGTATGGTAAACCCCTTACACCCCACCAATTCTGTACTTAAACCCACACTTCATTACTTCATTACAGACATTTACGTCTGTTTCATAGGCCCTAAAATAGTACCCTGTGGGATTTTAGAAAACCTACCCAGACTATTAACCTAGGACTTAAAGCGCTAAATTAAGAAAATAAAAACTTCCAGTGTGATTACTGCTGTGACTAGATATGGTACAAACGTCTTGTGGGTGCATGTTTGGAAACTGCTGCACTACTTTATAGCCTGTAGCACTGGTATACAGGAAATGAGCTTGTAACAAGGTTACAGTTGTATATTGTTTTTGGCGGGGGCATTATCCTACCTTTGTCACAGAAGTGAGCAGAGGTGAGTAACTTTTGCTTACCCAGCTGCTGCTACATTTATGGCATTTGACACCCTTTTTCAGATCATCTAATCCCCAGACTCTTACTGGTAAAATCTGGTGTTGCCTAGGTGGTTGACACGGTCCATCAACTTAGCTACTAATAAAGCTATACCAACTACTATAGTTAGTTTTCACTAGACATCAATGGGGCACTCTTTACAAACGGGGTTGTTCAAGGATACTTCAAAGTAATGGTCTAAGAGTCCAACACACATTTCTCATGTCTACTACATATCTACTGATACTGATGGATTAAAAAAACATACTGTAGCAATTAGGACTAAATCCAACTAGATTAGCATTGAATGAAATGTAACGCTTATTTCTACAAGGTTACAGATGCAGAAAGTATATTAAAATGCAATAGCTTGGCACTGTCTAAATAGTCTCCTCTCCTAGAGTACAAATACATTATGAATCAGTTTGAAACATCTATCTGATGCAGATATTATTTTAAGTCTTTATGTTAACATTGGTTTAGCAGCATCAGACGTTTTTGCCCAATAAACCTTGCAGTTGCATGTCTAATTATTGATTGCTACACTACGCAAAAAGGGTTCTATATAGTACTGAAAACAGGTTATTTGACTCAAGGTTAGTGAAATATTTTTTGCTGCTGCATAGAACGGTTTTCCACCTATTCTAAAGAACTTTATCAGCCACATGGTTCATTGAGTTGGTATGATTGTATTAGATTCACAGTCTTTACAAACAAACCCTTGATGCTTTTAAAAGAGTGTAGGTCATTAGGTCAACACAGTTCAACAGAGTTCTCCTTTCTGGTCAGCATTAATGAAGTTCATTTTGACACGGTCCTGCTCATGTCATGGATATTTCGCTCTGCAATAATACAAAGAATGTGTGCTAATGCCAGCTGAGGGAACAGATCTCCATTGGTCTGCAGATGGATGCTAGTTGAACAGCTGGGCCCATCCCCTCATAGCCTGAGCCGTTTCAATTAGCCTGATGCAGTGCAGGCCCGGGCGTTTAAAACACGGACATATTGTAGAAGCCACTTTATAAAAATAAACACTTTAAATCCTGGCCCACTGTTCCAAAAAGGCCGCCGGAGGTCAGCTTTTAAAGGATAAAATATCTAGCAGGCCTGGATTACTGTTCACAAGCAAAGGACACACAGATCAGAGAGCAGAAATGAGCCTATATTGGCTTAAACTCTTTAGGAGATAGAGGCCTGATCTGAAATCTGATGATTTGATTACATAAATGGCAGCACTGCTAAAGATGAAAAGAACAGGCAGTTTTTCTAGGCATATAGGAGTTTTTTAATGTTTTCTTTTTTAAGGTACAGTGTCTTGCCATCATACCCAGCTGGCACGTTTACATCTCTGCCATTCAGGGCATATGAGCAGGGAATGTGTTCTCAAGAGTTCACCACAGAACTATTCTGCCCCCACCTTACACTCGCTAACCCTACACACACATTTCTCCCTCCCTCGCCCTCACACACACACACACACACACACACACACACACACACACACACACACACACACAATCCCAGTCCACTCCCTTAGGAATAAAAGCTGGATGCAATTCTCAGAAGAGAATGACAATGGAGGGAAAGCATTAGGTAAGAATTAAAAGGCAGTGAGAATGGAAGAACAGAACGTGTATTGGTGTGATCAGTGTCAGGTTATTCAGACTTCCACTCTTGCCCTAAAATGATCTAATGAAGTACACACTACCGCTGCTCCCCGGAGGCTCAAGTACACTATAATCACAGGATTTACTAACATCACTCACTGTCTCTCACTCACTCACATACATCACACAAACATCACTGCATGTAGGGATGGGCAATATGACTGCATGTCATCACTATTGTGATAAATGACAGCATCTTACGCTCATCTGAGGACACTGTAACACACAACTACACATTGCGATTTTTAGCCAAAAGTGTATCAGAACAACTTATCGGACTGGGTTTAAAACACAACCCAGAATGAACCACTGTCCGACACTACATTACATCTTCACGTGTAAACTAATTTATTTTTTTTTTTAAATCAATACTGTGTTTGAGAATTGAAGAACACAGTACTAAAAACATATCACAATATTTTAATACAGCAATGTTTTCTTACACTCCTTTATTTGCCCTAGAGTAGACATTGTACACAGTGATATTGTCAGTAGTTCTAGGACAGTAAACAGCAGGCTATTTTATTTAGACCAGGTACACACAAACACCTCATGTCAAAATAAACAGCACACATCCCAGTCTCATCCTCCTATTTGCCACTGTAGCCTTTGGCGATTGATCAGTAGAGATATACATATACACACACAAAAAAATAATCCCCTCTTGTTCTCACAAAACACAACAGCCACACCCTATTCCCTGGATGACATTACATAACTCTGACGACTCCTATCTGAACACTTCTTCAGTCACTTCAAATGTGCTTCCTCATCTACTTATTTTTTTTGAAGACTTTCACCAAATCCTTTACACAGCAACATGTATTGGTTATTCATTGATAGCTAACATGGATCCCAAAGTTACCTCAAGAAATCCAGCTCAGTGGTGTATAGGCTTGGTATGACCAAATGGTCCTAAACAGGATGAAAACATTTCTCAGCTCTGCTCTTTGAGGCAGTACCATCCTAACAGTCCTCAAAAAGTAATGGAAGCTGAAAATGGGTGATTACGACTACCCATCAGTACTGATCCCCATAAAGCCAGAGTGTTTTCAGAACAGCCTCAATGCAGGTACTAAATAATACCACTCAACCACACACATTCTACCATTGCCCTTATTCTCTATCTTTCCAAACAGAAACTAACAAACCGGCACACATGTGCAACACAGAAATACCCAATGAAACTACACATCATAAAGCTATGTGGAAGGTGGCAGCAGTCATATACTCCATCCTAAATATCATCCTAAAAGGGATCAGTCAAGGACTTGCCGCAGTTTAGTTTTAGAGATACTGAGCAGTTTTAATCTCAGAAATTATAGTTAGTTCTTTTGCAATAGCAAGGGAGTGACTAGATCAACACTGCACAGCATGGCAAAGTCCCTTCGTATGCTGCAAGTCATGATATCCTGAGGTTGAACTTTGTCGATGTTCATTTTTTATTTTAGAAGGATTAGTCAAGATTTTTACTTCCAAGTCACTCAATATGCAGACTACATGCTGCTGAAGGCCCTATTAACATCTGTCTTTATTATGAGGCTCAATTTGGCATCTTAATCATTCGTTTTTATTCAGACTTACCTCATTCTTCATTCTACCTGACAAATAAGAAGCCATGTCCAGATTCTTAAATCACTTAATCACGTACCAAAGAACATTCACATTCAAAATACTTCAAGTAGGACGATTTCGAGACCAATTTGTCAAATATAGACTGGGAACATTAGACTTCTGAACCCGTGGATTACTGACAGAAATGTGTGTTTGAGGATGACAAGCTAGCCGTGGGAGATTTGTTCTCACTCTGTTCAAAACGTTCCCAGAAACAATCACTGGTATGTTTCTTTTCTCATTTAATTCTATTAATGGCTTTACATTGCATTTAAGGGGTGTTTTTTTTTAGGCTGGCAAAACCTTCTGATCATATAACAGTGATGTATAACCTTTCCACCGTAACACATCAAATTACATCAATTTGACCCCTCTGCCCAGGTATGAAAATGTCATGCAGCCTAGCGTACATTATGAATGTGTCAATCCTCAGGATCTTCAGTCTGCAGGATTAACCCCAGTTTGGAAAATATGTTTGATAGATTCTTAAAATGACCAAAATATGTTCACTTAGATTTTTAAAACGACACCTTTATGACAAATATCCCATCAGAAATGGGAAAGGGGCATTCAGAGGGAGGGAGCACATATATACATATACAGAGAGAGAGAGAGAGAGAGAGAGAGAGAGAGACATAGCTCCAACGTTTGGGAAAAATCCATTCCGTGCTTTTCTCGAACCGCTCCAGCTCCGGAAAGCGCCGACAGGAGCCGAACGGAGCCGAGCGCTGGGCTCTGCTGGGCGCTGTCCACCACCGACAGCGCCTGAAATACTCACACTCACCAAAGCGGCGTAAAGCAGAGCAGCAGCACCACAGAACACACCCGAATCACCCGCTCGAGCACACCTAGCACACACGGGTGCTGCGTTGAAACGCCTCTGTTTGGCAAGGTCTACAGGGATTCAGATCCGACTGGAAAATGGCAGGTTCATCTGAACACTCGAGACTCGGGGACAGAGCGTTAAGCCGAGGCGTTATCTCGCACAAATACAGCACACGAAACCTTCACCAACCACAAATCTAAACATAACTACACTGCCTCGATCTGATAGTCTACCACCCAGCTCGCTGCGGTAAAGGCTTTTCATAATGTGGCCACCAGACGACGAAGGCAGGCGAGGTAGGCAGGCAGGCTGACTGACTGACTCGGACAGGAAACGCCACAGAAATGCAGCAGCAGCCCAGCCTTAACAGGCCCGTATGAGGGAGCACGACTGAAATGGCTTTTCTAGGGAATGGGTGGGCTACTGTAAACTGTAAACGCAGGCGAGCTGTTCAGTGCTCAGTTTGGGTGTAATGGCTGCGTGAAAATAAAAATGGCCGAGTGAACAAGTTAGGGTGTTACCACCCCCCCCCTCCACCACCACCACCGCCGCCCCCCCAACCCTGCTGCCACCTCCCCACCCCCATTTCTCTATGCTCAATCATAACCCACCATCACAAGAAGGCCGGTATCACCTGGAACATGGCAGCGAACAGCCTGCAGCATTAACACCTGAAAGCCAGGAACAATAATGATGATCTACATAAAAGCTACAGTGAGCTACAGGCTCCCAGCAAGCCCAATAACGCCCACTAGGCTAAATGTATGAGCTAGAAATACCGTATTTACACAGATTAATGATTTTCAGCTCGATAGAAAAGAGACTAGAAGAATCACGACGCTCCTCCGCATCAAAAGCGCTAAATCTCAGCCCTACAGTAGCCTCCGTGCTATCAGGCGGAGCAAGGCACAGCCTAACCCTGCCTGCATGTACACACCGTGATACCCCGTCCTTCACAAAACACCGAGCTAAAGCAGAAACAGGGAGATGTGAGGAAGAGAAAGGGCATGGAGGTCTAATTAGTGGAGCAGTGTGAGGTGGCCCCGAGCCTGGTCCGTTTGTAATGTGGGCTACTGACGTGCTTAGAGCAGGTCGGCTTCAGCACCATGTTGGCGAACAGCACGACCGCAGGCGTTTCCTCCCCGAGCCGAGCAGGCGCCGTCAAACACGGACACTGTAAGTGTTACACTGTGGCATCCTCCCTTTCTGTGAGGTGAAGCACTCCTCGATAATATGGCGGACCTTAGCGTCCGTTCGCCATCAGGCAATAAATGGTGTGTGTGTGTGTGTGTGTGTGTGTGTGTGTACGTGTGTGTGTCCAAGATCAGAGTACACATTAACCGAGAAATCTCATTTACATTATGGCACTTACTTCATCTGTTTCACGATGGTGCTTTTACCAGACTCCCCAGCTCCTGTAAGACACAAGAGACACGAGGGAATCAGGACTGCACTCACAGAGGTGGAGAAACCAGGATTAAACCTTTAAACGCGGAGCCGCATAGCGAATGATAATCTCTGACCAGAGACCAGGTCCACTCCCACCCTCCCCGGTGAAGAGGCGCGTTAGCCTACCTAGCAGGAGCAGTTTCACATCCTTCGCCGCAGTGATTCCGTCCTCTTTCAGGTTTTTCTCGATGGCTTTGCTCCTGTCCAGAGCCGCTCTCTCCTCGGCGCTCAGTGTACATCCCATGACTAGACGGACCACAGGCTCTTTCTATCAGCTCCAAAACCGGCGAGGTGCGAGAAAAAAGCGAGCACTCCGTGGTTTATTTCACCTCGAGATTTCTTCCCTAGCTATCTTTCTCCTAGCTCTCTCTCTCTCTCGCCCTCTCTCTCTCACTCTCCCTCTTTCTCTCTCTCTCACTCACTCACTCGCTCGCTCGCTCTCGCTCTCTCTCTTTCACTCTCGCTCGCTCCCTGACAACGGCTAGCTAGAGCATTAAAAGCAGCAGAAAATCCCGCAAAACGACAGCCTGGGCGATAAGAAGCTGTAAACCGGCTCGGCTCTCCGTCTCTTTCGGTCGTGGCGCTGTTTCCTCGGGCAGAGGCAGGCGGTGGAGGGGAGGGGGGGTCTATCTATCGCTCTTTCTCTACTGGGCGGCGGCGGCAGTGGCGGTGGAGGCGAAGACGGCGACGGCTGCTAGCATCGTTTAGCTCTGCTCACAATGGAGGGTCAGCGAAGAGAGAGAGCGGGAGCGCGCGCGCCGAGCACGTTACGTGGTTTTTGTTTTTTTCCCTTTCTTTTTCCCACCCGTCTTCCGACAAGCCCCGCCTTCCCCGCGCTGGGATTGGACAGAAGTCCAGCACCAGGATTGGTTGTTCTTTCCTACTGGCTGGCAGTGAATGCTAGCCACTGCCTTGTCAGATAAACTAGCCAATCCTAGCTCAGCAGGAGAAGACTATCCACTCCGAAAGGGCCGTGCCGGAAAACGGGTGGAGAGAAAAACAAGTATTTTCCACACTAGCTGACGTCAAGACCGAAGAGCGAGAGCGAGCATCTCGGTTCGTGTGCAGTTAAATATCCTACACCTGGGTTTGATATACAAAGGGAAAAGGGTTCCGTTCCCCTTTATTTCCCCCCTAACGCAGACAGAAGGGGTCCACATGTGTGACCTGAGAACGCGGTGTTTGCTAGCTGGTCAGTAATGAGCGTGGTTGACCGATTTAGCGGGAGAACGACTGGAAGGATCACGGGAAGGTGTGGCCACCAGCCTAGTGCTGATAACCTGCAAGCACAACAGACAAAGTCTGAAATGGCAAATGAAATAAATAAATAAATAAATCCTCGCCAGCCTCAAATTCAACAGCTGGCTATCTTGCCTTCGTCACGTCCTCCACTCTCATGCAAGTACAGTGTTTAAATGTCAGTCTTCAGCTTTCAGGAATCGAGCCAGGTTAGCAGTGGTGAAAATGAAACAAGTAGCCTCGCATTTTTCACATGACCCAGCCACACAGATTGCAGATAATAAGCAAAAGAAAGGTTACAACAAACGGTTGACGTCCTGAATCTGAACAATTGCTGAATGCTTAAGCTAGGGAATAGGAGACTGTGGTTAGTTACTTCATATTACACTGGCTGTTTCACGGTGCACTAGCCCTGAAACACACACACACACACACACACACACACATACATACATACATACAGATTATACACCTGACTGCTAACTGCTTATTACATTTACAGAGCCTTTCTGAAGAGAGTCGTCCCATATCTGCGTGGCACTGCACTAAAAGTGATTAAATTACTAAAACCAAGATCAACATTGCTAAAGATTTTAAAATGTCTGAGTGGTGAGGTGTGAGAACTGAAATGGATGCATAGTGAGTTTCCTGGATGGGCCAGTCTGGCCTGATATGAATTGACCCATAAAATAATATGGCAGTGTTTCCCAGCCCTGGTCCTGGTCCATTTTACACAGCAGGGTTTTCCCAGTTTAGCCAGATAACTCAAGCCCAAAGTCAAACCTATCCAGTGGGAGAAGTAGTGAAGGTAATCCTAGACAGTCCTCACCCCTGGGGGTTAAATTATCTGGCTAGCTAAACAATCTGCTGCTTTGTGAAATAACCTCTTGGAGACCCACTCCTCTGCACGTTCTGATGTGGTAATGGGTGGGCTACACATTTATCTTTTTTTTGCTCCCATCACTTCTGATCCAAATAATCAGGACTGGGTTTCTCATTAACATCTTAACACAAAGATCATTCTTAAAAGGTCAAACAAGCATCACTCTAGAAAAGACTATCTTAACCCTAAGATGCTGAAAAGGGCTGATTAAGGCCAGAAAAGCTCTAAAACGTGCAGGACGGTGGACCTCTAGGACCAGGATTGGGAAACCATAGTTATATAGCGCTATAAGCATACGGAGTGGCAGACAAACAAAGCTAAGCTGCTGAGAGGAGATGTACTCTCAGGTAAGCTGAGGTTGGGTCTCCTTACTTAAAATATTAGGGAAGTGGTGCGAATACTGTGACATTAATGTATGTGTCAAATGTGTGTGTGTTGACTTGACGTTACCGGCCCCTTATCGGTACTTGTGACGTTATTGCCAGCCTTACAGCATTACTCACAAGTCATATTCCCGAGGTCCTGGGCCCTTCACATCTAAAAACTGGTAAACATGTAGTATACACTTTAAGGATCTGAGGGCAAGGCCCCAAGGCCTTTACCAGACAGGGTCATACAGGAAACAGTAAATAAAGAGATTTTAGTCCCTAATTTATTCTATGCAGCCAATAGCATAGCTAGACTTGCCTGTTCTTTCTTGGGTTTTATTTCTCTTGAATAATTGTTGTCTCACATCCTCAAATGATGCATTAAAGAACTCCCACATGGCACAACTGTCAAAGCATCGGCCCTGTTATCAGGAGATTGCAAATTCAATATCCAAGTGCATTCAGCTGTACTGTGTTAGCAGTAGCTCGAGAAGATGTGGTTGGCTGGCTTCACGTGTCTCAAAGGAAGTGCGTGCTAGTCTTCACCCTCCCCCTAAGTGTCGGTAGAATCATGTGATAGGGAAAGTCCTAAGCTAATGGGTGGAAATTGGCAGTGACAAAATGTAGAACAAATCTAGGAGAAAACATTTACTCTGGTTGAAACTACACAAGCATCTTGCAAAGTCATCCTTACACGGTAAAAAGAAAAAAGTAGCAAAATGTTTTTCAATGTCTTTGTTTTGATTTTTGACCGTGAATGAGCAATTTTGTTATTTTTGTAATTCAGCATGGGTGATCGAATCACACACACAAGACTAGGCTAAATTGGCAAAAATGAAAATGATAGAGTAACCTGAGATATAGAGTCATTTCAAGTTCTCAAGTTATTTCCTCTTTCCATACATTAGTTGGGAGTTTCCAGTGTGTTCTTCCAGTCCAGAAAATCAGGAGTTGCACCCTAAGCATGTTTAAATACATTGAAGCAGATTGTTTGGCAGGTTCACACTACCCAATTTTCACCCGATTTTTTTAAGCTGCCGATTGTTTTTGGAGATTGCAGACAAAAGCCTCAGGTCAGAGGTAAATCGGCGTTTGTTCTGGGCTGGCTCAGTCGCTGTGTGGGAGTTGCTGACAGACACGATACAAGAGCTTGCAGAGTGATCGCCAATGCCTCGCAAGCCCCCAACCAATATCCAACAGGTTTCATATCTGGACCTGTCGGCAACTCTAAATATATTATAAACAAAAATATTTGGTGTGTTGTTGCTGCAAATCAGCACAGTAACAGCTTGTATTGCTTGTTTTTGTTTTTTTTACAGACGCACATGCCATTGCATCAGTTCTTGGGCGTTCTCTAGTCATCGCGGGTTCCTCCTGGTGAAAGCTCTGTTGTGTAGTGTGTGAACCACAACCACTAAAGGATTCCCGATTGCAAGACAAGAAGTATGAGGGGTATGACGATCTAAATGTTGTGTAGTGCGAACCTGGCATTAGCTGCTTGAGAGTTATGGCCTGGAAAAACTGGAGCCTAGGCCGAAGGTTCGGAGGTAGCCTGAGACGCATCAGTGTGACATGGTGAAAGTCCAGAGAGCGTGAGAGCGAGTGAGCGAGATGATTGAATTTAGCAGTGGATCTCCACCCACGCTCCATTACAAAGCAGTCAGCCTGAGCTTGTGCTTTGACAGATAATGCCAATCAGCATGCATCTAAACTGTGTACAGCACTCTCTCTCTCACACACACACACAGCCACTCTTGTGCTTATTTGAATATGTTTCACATATTATAGCCTGTGTATCCACCTGAAGTGCTGCTAAATAGGGAGACAACAGCCTGCAGCATGCATTGATTTTTAGACTGAAGTGAGTCTGGCCATGTTGAGAGAAGTCTGAGAGAAGTGTCAGTGTGTCAGAGGCTGGCAGAAAAAGACACAGGTGCATGCACACACACACACACACACACACACACACACACAGGTCTCAGTTACACAAGCTGAAGCTAAAATTTGACTGTAGCTAATCTGAAAAAGCACCATGCAACCAAGCGCTCAAAAAAAACACCAGTGAGTTTCAATAACATAGCACAGCAGAACTATATGCATGAGAGAAAAGTCCCCAAACTGTTTCTATTTCACTTTAATCTGCATCCGTTGTCTTTTTACTAACACAGTCCAGGCAACAAATGCAAAAAAACGTTAAAAATAATGTCAAATGATGATTAATATCAGTCTAGTGATTCACATTTACATGCATTTGACCATTTAAAAAAAATCATCTTAATGAAGGCAAAATTGGCTAATGTTATGAAATTGCCCTTTCCCCCAGTGACCATATTGGAGGCCTATTTTAAAAAGTGAAAGAACTTCCTGGGACCAGTTTAGTTATTAACAGTAGAGGGGAACCAGCAACCAGACCATTGTTCAACTAGATCACCAGATGGACTGAGGTCAAAAAGTCAGAGCAGGTCATGCACCCCATGTAAAGTATAATTTATGGGCGACCCAATTATAGTGTTCATCTGCACCGTTTTCCCCCCATTCACGTGTTAAGATGCCACAAGGCAGTTAAACAGATCTGGCAAAAAGAGTTCTCTGGTGGGCTGCTACATAAAAATGCCCTATTTGGGTTCCTAAACAACAACCTTTCAGTGAAAGATCATGCAAAAAAAAAAAAAAGCATTTAGCATTCTTGGTATTGTGCCGTAAGTTTCTTTTAAGTGTGGTATGCACTTTGCTACAACACTCAAACGACTAGGAGGCAAACGTAGGACTTGTCTATTCATTGACTCACCGGAAGCAGCGTAAGAGTGGCAAGGAAGTCACTGTCGGTCGAGTAGGCCAGGAAGCTCAGCAGCAGCAGGCTTTCCTCAGTGCAGCTTGCACAAGACAGGCATCTGATATGATGCAAGAGTCAGAGGCGAACATGCAAGCGCAGAACCAATGCGTGAACACGAGAGATCCAGCAGATGAGAGGCCTTGTTAAAGCCAGAACGCTACAGTTCCGCTAATGGTGTTATCGCACCTTGCCACTCGCGGGAGAGGCGTTATTTGATTTGGGCCTAGCTGAAGGTGCACTCAGTGACAGTAGGCTCTTTTTTTGGATTAGAAGGGTTAACACCAGTTTTGTGCTTCTGCTTTCCTCTCTGCAGAAATAGGATCATCTTTAAGCTGGTTCAAGACCGTAGCTCATCATTGATCCAGTAACTGTAGAAAGAGCACTTATCAGCATCTGAGTAAAGCCTGGTTTCAACTGAATTAGTTTTACCTGGAGAGGCAATATAACTGAAATTGGAATCTGCAGCAGCAAGGGTTATAAACATATACATACCCGGCAAGGTCCATAAGGTGGCAAGCATCTAAACATTACTGCAGCAAAGCTGATCAACATATATGTCCAAATGTTTCTACTGAATTGGGGATGAGGTGGGGTGGTGATCATCCAACATTCTGAATGCAATCAAATCAACACAGCAGTGCTCCAACAACTAGTAGAAAGCCGTCCTCGGACAGTAGGGAGCAGAATGAGCAGATGTCCCAATACTTTTGTCCATATAGTTTATATAAAAATGATCAACATTCAGGAACTTGCAGCTTATCCAATCACATGCATTGATGTGAATTACAGGCAAAGGCTGCTCAGTGGAACAGAGGCTACCTTCAGGGCTAGATATCAAGTCAGAATATCTGGTTAGTTTTTTTATTTTTTTTTACACCTTTAAGTATTATTAGTCTGATTAATGAACTCACAACATAGCTTAATATGGGAAAAAAACAATGTTAAGCCCAGTGACTTATCAGGGCCCAGTTTTTCCAAAAGGATCTGATTATACGTGTTTGTGGTGATCGGAACATGTTCACTTGTCTGCATGAAAAGCCAGGTGTAAACACCCCCAAGAAGCATTGTGATCGGATTACAATCGGATCACTCAAACCACAATTGGAGGTAGTCAGAGATGGATCGATCAAATTCAGTCAGGCAAGCGGAAATATGACTGCTGAAAAAAAAAGTTAATATGAGTAATCATCACTGTGGATTGTGGCTTTTCTCTCCCTTTTGCTCTGTCTAGCTCGCGCTCCTTCTTGTGTGTGCATGCTTGCGCATGTTTATTTGTAAAATTGCATTTTACAAAATTGTCCATCGCATTTTCTGATAGAGCCGGTGTAAACAGGCCCATATAGTTAAGATCAGCTTAACTGAGAGAGAGAGAGAGAGAGAGAGAGAGAGAGAGAGTTCAGTATGATGCTTGCATGAGCATTTAACAATAATCTTTTTGCTAAGATGCCATCAGGAAACCCTGAGCTGTTCGGAGTCCGTGGCACTATCAAAAGTGAATTTTGTGAACAACAGTAGCCATCAATCAAAACCACCACTTTAAATGAACCTGCCTTCAAACGCAGTTCTGCTTGACAACTACAAAAAAACATGTCAAAGCAGCTCATTAATCATTATTATAGCAAATTATTATATCATTAAGAATATTAAATATTTTTATTAGATAATTTAAAAAAGCATCTTATTTTGTTAGCCTGGGCTAATCATTACTGCATAAGCATCGCAAGGGACTGTTGTAGCCATTCATTAATGCAAGTTGGTTTATCTGGACCTTTGTTAGTGTTAAAGTTAATGTACCTGGTTGGCCTACTAATCTACCCATGGCCTACTTTCTTTTGTGCATTTATCCCTACAGTCCCACCCATGGGATCCGAACGTTCAGCTTCGAAAGTGATGAACCAATCATCTTTAATTCTACTGATTTTTCGAATCAGTCTACTAGTCAGTCTTCCCACAACATACAGCACATCTCTAAAACGCCGAAATGTTCCTTTTTACCTTAAATGGTACAAATAAGCTTGACTGTACCAAATCTGAAGTAAATTTCCTACTATAACCTGGACCTTCATCAGTGGCAGTAGTCTTGAAATATCAAAGGTAACTTATTTTTTTTTTTTTATCATTTTTTAAAAAGGCAAGGCACTTGGATCTTAAGCCTCAACACAGACCTAATGCAAGCCACCGCGATTGTTTTCGGCTTCTAATTGACTGTCATGCTGGTCATGCAGTGTGTTACAAAATTGTAGACCTGCACCAGGCTGGGAAGACTGAATCTGCAATAGGCAAGCAGCTTGGTGTGAAGAAATCTACTGTGGGAGCAATAATCAGAAAATGGAAGACCTAAAAGACCATTGCTAATCTCCCTCGGTCAGGGGCTCCACGCAAGATCTCAGCCCGTGGGGTCAAAATGATCACAAGAACGGTGAGCAAAAATCCCAGAACCACACGGGGGGACCTAGTGAATGACCTGCAGAAAGCTGGGACCAACGTTACAAAGGCTACCGTCAGTAACACACTACGCCGCCAGTGACTCAGATCTTGCAGTGCCAGACGTGTTCCCCTGCTTAAGCCAGTACATATCCGGGCGCATCTGAAGTTTGCTAGAGAGCATTGGATGTTCCGGAAGAGTATTGGGAGAATGTCTTATGGTCAGATGAAACCAAAGTAGAACTGTTTGGTACAAACACAACTCGTTGTGTTTGGAGGAGAGTGAATGCCGAGTTGCATCCAAAGGACATCATACCAACTGTGAAGCATGGGGGTGGCAACATCATGCTTTGGGGCTGTTTCTCTGCAAAGGGACTAGGACGACTGGTCCGTGTACATGAAAGAATGAATGGGGTCATGTATTGAGTGCAAAGCTCCTTCCATCAGCAAGGGCATTGAAGATGAAACGTGGCTGGGTCTTTCAGCATGACAATGATCCCAAGCACACTGCCAGGGCAACAAAGGAGTGGCTTTGTAAGAAGCATTTCAAGGTCCTGGAGTGGCCTAGCCAGTCTCCAGATCTCAACCAAATAGAAAACCTGCTCTAGAGGAGATCTGCATGGAGGAATGGGCCAACATACCAGCAATGGTGTGTGCCAACCTTGTGAAGACTTACAGAAAACGTTTGACCTCTGTCATTGCCAACAAAGGATATATAACAAAGTATTGAGATGAACTTTTGTTATTGACCAAATACTTATTTTCCACCATTATTTGCAAATAAATTCTTTAAAATTTAAAGATTTTTTTTTTTTTTAATTTTAAATTTTAAAATCAGACAATGTGATTTTCTGATTTATTTTTCTCATTTTGTCTCTCATAGTTGAGGTCTACCTATGATGTCAATTACAGGCCTCTCTCATCTTTTTAAGTGGGAGAACTTGCACAATTGGTGACTGACTAAATACTTTTTCCCCCACTGTATATATGCGCAAGATCATGAAAAATGGGTCCATTTAGTAGAGTCGAGGATAACAAAAAAAGAGAGAAAGGAAGAGACCTTACCAGTGTGCCAATTAAACTGGGCCGTTCAGCCTAGCAGATGGCACAGACAGAACAGAAAAGGGAACTTGAGATTGCACCAGCCTACACTGCTAACAAGGCCAGTGAACTCTCTCTCCCTCATTCTCTCCCTCTTGCTCACTCATTCCTTCCTCTTCTCACTCTCTCTTCCTCACTTACTCACTGTCTCCTCCCTTCCCTTTTACACACACTCTCACTCTCTCACTCTCTCTGATGGCCACTCGTTTCACTTTGCTTCAGTAGTGATGCATCTGATTAGCTGTAATGTGTCTTGATCGCAGTCATCTGGCCCTGATGACTGCCAGGGTGGGGTGTGGCAGCTGAGGGAAGGGCGGAAAGGAGCGAGGGCACGCGCACACACACACACACACACACACACACACACACACACACACACACACACACACACACAAGTGATAGGAGAGGCAGAGAAAGCGGCTCTATGAGCTCCATTGTCATTAGGAACATCTCTGCAATTATCCTCATCTGATTCTGCATTGTCATTTGTAATGGCCGCACCTTCACTATTGCTGAAATACAGTTAACTTAAAGGAATACTCTAGAATTACTTAGGCTAATCTCATCTACCACAGTTATATCAGTTTTATTGTCAGAGTTGTCTGTGGTAATTGACAGTACATTTCCTCACAAAAGACTTCTATAGAAGGCAATGGGCAGTTGCAGACACTGGCTTCTATTATAATGCGTTTTCGAGTCAACAGGTTTTCCGCTCTTTTTATGTACATGGAAACATGCTTGGCCAATGGAAATCAACATATGCTACAGATCAGAGAGTATTCCTTTACAGTTAACAGCAGGTAATGCATGGGCAGTCATTCAGAGTAAAGCTAAGCCCACGTCTTGCTACGTCATCAGGTCAGCTTACAGTAATAACAAAACCAAGGAGGACATCCAAAACATTTCCTCGATGTGGTGATGACTTCTGCTGTCAGCAGCGGGCTCAATCGAGTAAGGTGATGCAGGTGCACAACACACCCACTCCTTGCCACATGCTAGGGATTGGAAGGTTCCTGATCTTGACAATATCGACATATAAAATCCAACGAAAATCATCCACCCATCCATCTTTTCCACTTCTACCTGGTCAGGGTGGGTTTGGAGCCTACACGAAATTGTTGGCCTGTTTTGCATGAATTGAACATCAGATACTACATTAAGAGGCAGATGGTCTACATTCTGTACGTAAACCTATGATCTAATGTTTATCTTTGACCTGTAAAGCTGCATCATGCGAGGATTGGTATTTTGGCTCCTGGGCTCCTCCTACCGTCAGGAAGTGTAATTCACTTTTACTCCACTGCAGTAAAACAGCAAATTGTGTTTTGAGAACCTCCTATTGACACTCTTTACACATGCATTTCTCTCACAAGATGAGATACAGAACCAGCACTGAAAGTAAAAGAAGCATGTGGACAGAGGCGATATATATACACATTGTAATATTCCATATTGCAGCTCCACTAAATTTACATAGTGTAGCAGCAGCATTTCAACTCGACAGTGTAATCGACAGAGATGCTACTCTTGCTATTGCAGCTCATTGGAGCAGCAGAATGATTCTGAAGCTTGAATTTGAAGTTGAAAATGCTTCATAACGTTGTTAAAACGACACATCTTTGCTAGTTTATTAGTATTTTATTTAGTGTATTAAACATTTTTAGATTTTTAGTCATCCACAGCTGGCCAGCCCAGCCCAGTGGCACTGTGTGTTTAAAAAAAAAAGCCCAGCTGAGTGAACATTTAAATAAATCTTTACAAATCTAGGATGCAGTATAACGAGGTGATTTTTTTGACTTAACTAGGAAGTCTAGGAGTGGTGTTAATTGTTGTTAATTGTTGTAAATGTTAATTTGACTTCTACTTCTAAGTTTATTTTGAGTGCAGTAGGCATTATAATTTCATGAATTTATGTATATTATAATTTTATTTGGTCAATTTTGACAATAATGCAAATAAACCCAAAATAAACTGTGTTGGCCGATTATTGATTATATAAGCTGCTTGAGTGGGTCAGTTGGCTCTGTGTTCGAGTTCTCCATGCCGCAGTTGAGTCATGTGACTCCACACGTAGTACTACACACGTTAAGAAGAGGACAGTCCATGAACATACACAGTGGGGAAAGTACTAACAAAATAAAAAATATTAACCTGTAAAATGTAATTAACCAAAAAATGTATTAACCAAAAATGTAAATTGCCATTACATGGATTAGAGGTCCTGGATGCTGGTTTCAATTAATTTTTTAATGAATTGCCCAGCCCGACATCCCGGTGCAAAAACATACTCTCTCATCTCTAATAAACACACAGAAACAAACATACACACATCATGCAAATTCTTGTTGAACCTAGTCCTTTGCTTTTCTCTCACTAACTCTCCCTTTTTGTGGGACATCCAGTGAGCTCCACCTCCTTTGCTGGGGTGACTACATGGTGAAACTGTCACAGTCATATGTATTATGCTGTGTACTTTGGCAAATATGTCTAATGGCATTCCCTGATGAGTAGAGATCTTCAAAACTAAAGCCATTCCTACAAATATCAAACAAAATTTATCACACCATGATCCACAGTTATAATCTTAAAGGAAAGCAGGAAATAACTGCTCACACACACACACACACACACACACATATATATATATATATAGGTAGTCTATTGAGTTAATTGAAACATTGCAAAGGTCAGTAGCAATAATTTATCCATTTTTCAAACAATGGTACACTGTAGATGCAGCACAGAGTTATATTAACAGTGATGGAGTATTCCTTTCAAAGGCAAACCTTTTTTTATTTCTAAAGATTTTGATGTAATATGTAAACATTGTTCAAATGTTGCAATGTTTTCAATGTCACACAACCCTTTACACAAACGTTTACATGGCCTACATCCACCGGCTGAGCCCACAGGAGGTTCCTACACCCATTCATGCTATAGGTATAGGAAGCATGTCAGCCTGGATTACTTTCTGAGTGAGGCAAAAGAAAACAAAAATGCCATAGTAACAAACACCAGTTGTTCTTTTTCTAAAAACAAAACAAAACACTAAGATAGAGGTTTTAAAAAAATGGTGATTAATAAATTGTTGCAGCATGTATGAGCACACATTATAAGTGGACCTTAGGGAAAACAGAATAAAACTCATATTAGTTTTCTTTCCAAGACAGTAAAACTCAAATCAGTTCATCAGTCTATTTTACTACTTCCTCTAAAACTGTTAACTTTCAGTTCCTTTGGCCAAACTGTGAAATGTAGACTGCCAGCATGAAGCAGGAGCACTAAATCCCTTCCTGCAATTCTGCAGCAAAAGTTATATGTTCCATGAAAGAAAAGCCTACAAACATGATAGAAGGAGAGCGAGGGAAAGCAAGACGAATAGAGAGGCATAAAGATAGCGAGGTGTATACAGCAACACATTGGCAGATGTGAAAAGATTTAATTCACACTCCTCCGCTACGTTCGCAAGAGGCACCGGCTACATTAACAGCCTTTCGCACTCTTGTACATTATTTCAGTTCAGAAGGTGACAGCCTAAACCCGAGCCATGGAGAGGGGGGTGGGGGTGTTTGAGACTCTGGAAATTCCACAATCAGTGTATACATGTATAGCACATGTACTTTATTCAAATGTCTATACTAATACTGGGTAGGCCATCAACAACAGCTTTAATTTCTTTGCGGCATGGTCTCAAAAAGATGTTGGAAACGTCCCTTTGAGATTCTGGTGCCAATTAGGTCCTACTGGGTGCAGTTCTGGTGACCGGGAAGGCCGCTGAAGAACAATGAACTCACCATCATGTTCATGAAATCAGTTTTAAATGAGATGAACATGCCGGAAGAAGCTGTTAGATGATGTGTAAATGGTGTTCACGAAGGGATGGACATGATCAGCAACAATACTCAAATACGCTGTGGCCTGTGATCAAACCAGGCCAAAACCAAGTTTTCTAGTCTCCAGCTGTCCAGTGGCCACTGCGTCCTCAGCTTTCTGTTCTTGGCTGACAGAAACAAACCTTGGACACTGCACCTGAGTAACATTTTGGACGATTTGTTCCTGGACTGTTATTGAAATTCAATACATTTTTAAACAAAGTACTTTTATTCAACTACAAAAAAATCCACTAGAAAATGCCTAAATGTTTCGTTAAAACCTCCTACATACTTATTACAAATCTCAATGGCCAGGAGTTTTTTTCTCCTGCTTTTACATTTTTTCCAGTTCATGACACTTTAAAATGAAACTGTATTCTACTATGATAATTAATCCTTGTGCAAGGATAATGCATAGTCTGGGTTATGTAATGATCAGAAGTTTTCATCATGGACATTAATGTCATAGCAATACTGGGCCTTCAAATATTTGAAATGTCAATAAAAAAACCTAACAAACAAGAATTTAGTGCACATATCGGAAGTCAACACAAATATACATTCAGGCACAAGTACATACATATACCTACTTAAATTATTCATTCAGTGATGCTGAAAGTTCCAAAAACATTTTTTTACCGACGGCCTAAGCCTCTTAACTTCCTGGTAGTGATCATGATTGGCTACGTCTAGCAGCTTCTCTGTGCCCACATACAAATGGTTTGTTTGACAGCACTCTTTAGATTAACCAACACAGTACAATGGGGAAACTCCAAGATTCTGAGTGCAGATCTGAGAAGGGTGATCATACATTTACATAAGATTCCAAGATCATCAGTTAAAACAATAGCATATTAAAAACAAGTTACCAGGAGATGTAACCACTTTGCCAAGGTCTGAAGAAAGACACAAACTGGCCCTCCCCGCTGAGTGAAAACGGATTCAGATGGTCAGGAACAAACCAAAGAATCACCAAGGCACAGGCCTGCTATGAACTGGTAGTGGCTGAAGGATCAGAATCACTCTCCACAGTTAAGCGAACTTCACACGGCCATGGATTGAAAGGCTACTCTACATGAAAAGGCCCCTGCTCCATAATCTGTACTTCCACTAAAGCTTTTTTAATTGAGTATGATTTTTACACTGTACCAACACACTCACTTTAGCAAAGTTTCTCTGTAGATTTTCCTGCTCTGGACACAGAGGCAGAATTAAACTCGAGTGTCCAATGTTTTAAACAACTTGCCACAGACTAGAATTACAGGCCGAGCAAAGAACAAGCTCACTATGATCCCGACCAGACAACGTTTTCTGATGGACAAAAGACAATCTTCTGTCCTCAGTGCAAGTTCATGAGATTTCTTTCATCTTTCCAAGCAACAATTTCTGTTTTATAATTAAACTAAGAGCATAGGGACACACACGCACACACTGCTAGCACGAACAGACTAATTATTAATCTAGTGGCATGCCTTCTAACACATGATGCAGTTATTCAACTCACAAGTCATATGCCCCAATCTAAACAGAATATTAAAAACACGTGGACTGAGAGGCAAAGTCTGCAGCACAGGTCCAAACGCAGGACAAACTCAGAGTCCACCTAAAGTTGCCTATGGCCTCTCGAGTAAAATATATGATGTGGGCTGCTACAGACTTAGCAAGCAGCGGAAACCGTTCCTGCATCAACACAGGGAGACATCTAACAAAGGAAAAAAGCTAAGAGACCAACAGGTTTATTATTTAGTATTAGGCCACAAGAAAAAAATTACATTGTATACCTGGGCGGTGAGGTGTTTTATTATTTTTTTAATAAAAAAAGGATAAATACAAATAAATCAATAAACACAAACTAATAGATAAAAACAATACATTGTAATTTGAAGTACAAGTGAATTAGCTCAACCATTTCCACATCTCTGTATTTATAGCTACAGTCCTATTATCCAGTCTGTGTAACATTTTTTATTCAATATTTCAATATTTCTGGGACCAAACTAAAATTGTGTTTATTAAAAGATAGGTAATACAATGTGTCATCAGTCCAAGAGAGCACTGGCCACTGGTCTCTCACTCTGGGTAAGTAGGATGACCCTTCCTCTCCCCAATCACACTGCTAGCCAGTGTTTGTTAGCTGTTGTAACAGAATTGACCAATAACGTTGCGTTAGCAGCAGTTCAGAATAGATGTGGGGGTGCCTCATGTGACTTGGCGGAAGAAGATACTTGCTTTCACCCTCCCAGTACTGGTAACATGGAGTATAAATGGGAAGCCCTTTTTTTCACCACATATAATTTGACCAGAGGTGCCTTAACATTTGCATTAAACTATAAACAATATAACAAATAATATAATATAAATTTATTATTCTCAATAAATCTGCCAGCTTTTAGAAACTCAAAAATATGAGTCAAAATTCTCCTTGGTATTCCCATGGGCACTTTGTTAATCCAATATAATCTCATTAACACCAAAAGTATAGCATGCAGCACAACACAGAAGCATGATATGAGCTAGCAAGAAGGGCACAAATAATTCACACATTCCCTACACACTACAAACATATGCATGCTTGCTCTATATACAAGCCAAGGACACTCCCCCGATACTACACACTGTCACTTACTTAATCTTATTGACTTATTCTTAGCCCACATTCCCTGTCCCTCGTTGGCTAATCCGTTTTTTCACAACCAACCACATGGATATATTCCTGCCTCTCTGGCAGCACATTGGAAGTAAACACCCTCAAGGGGCCTTGGATAAACTGCATTCACAAGAGCAGGGACCAGCCTATGGCTTCCAGCTAGTAGTCCTATATACAGAATCCACTGAAAGGAATGGCTTCTGGAATATAAGTGGTGTGAGTAATGATTGTAAAAACTAGGTAAAAGTCTATGGTAGGTCATCAGATGGCCAATGACTGAAGTACTGTCTGAGTCTCTGATCTTCAAAAACCACCAACCAAGGCGCTGCAGTGTTATATGGCTCTTATGGAACAACGCATTTCAGCTTCAAGTGGTTCCTGGAAAAACAATTTCTAGCTGGCCTGCGCTGCGTGTACACTGAGCACAGCAAAATGACAAAGCTCCAACAGACACAGTATTGTGTCATGAACTTCTGAACAGAGGGGGGAAAAAAGCACAACGGTGTCGAAACACTCACTAAAAGCACAATGACGACGTCTCGTGTTCAACAGGCCCAGCAATGGAGCTATGAATAAAAGAGAACTGTGGCTGGCGCAGACAGGCTTTCGCGTCTAAAGTGACATCAGTAGCTGCTTTATTTTGTGTATGTTATTTTTGATTGGGGGTGTGAGGAGGTTAGTGGTGGCGGTGGCAGGGTAGAATGCCTAGAGGGGGCAAGGGGGGCGGGGAATGCAGGGGCAGCTCTGTGAAGCAGAAGGAGAGGCACTTTGGGGGCCTGGCTCTTAACAGCACCGGCCGCTGAATAATGCAGAGGAACTGGGGAGGGAAAAGTGCGGAAAGCTGTGGAGAGAGAGGCTTCGACCGCAGCAAAGTACCCTCACACAGCCAGTTTCCTCCTGAATAAAACACACCGCATGCCACTCAAGCAGGCAGCGGGAAAAGCAAGAGGGAGGCAGGGCCTTAGGGACTGGTCCAAAAAAGAAAGCAAACTCAAACAGAGACACACATAAAAACATGCAAATATCATATATTATATATTTGGACAGATTATAGGACATAATGGACATAATACTATATTTCAATTACAATACTGGTTTTCTACCCATTAGATGTGATCAGACTTGTCTGAATATTTATGTTCCAGATAGTATTTTATTTTATGCTTGTAAAGGTGCCAAAGAAGTCTATCTGTTTTTATTGTATGGTTTAACATCATACACCCCAAGTTAATTATTCAGTTATTAATCCTAACACAGAAACTATTGTGAATTATTTGACAACGGTTGATTAATTAGCATGTGTTTGTGAGTCTCACAGGCTTCTATTTTAGGCCCTTTGAAACAGATGTTAAAAAGGACAGTCACTCTAGTCTCAGTCACTGAACTCTGTTGCTCCTCCAAAGTGATAGTTGGCCTCTCTGTGGCTTCTTCCACAAGTCTAATTCTTGCTATTTGAGCAGCAACCCTGTCAAGGCCGTGTCTGGGTTGTAAGAAGTAGCTTCTGTTTCCTCACAGCTGATCTGATATTGTTATATAGCCTTTCCTATTGTGTAACTGTCTATAACTTATATGACTATAACTGTTCTTTGGACCTAATTTTCACAACTTTACTTCAGAGTTAGAGGCTGAACAAAAAAAGTGACCTTTTTAATTATTCATAGGTAGATTCACAGGCCAACTGTAAGTCGACTGTTGTAAGTTGAGTTCTTGTTACAGCAAATTAGTCATTTTCTTCACCAAATATTTCCTTACATAAAACAAATATTAAAAATTTAAAATTAAAATAAAATAACAGAGAACACAGTCAGTGTACCATTCATAATGCAGCTGAATCTGATGACATTAATTGATGGGGCTTGAATACTTGCAAGGCTCTGTATGTCACTCCACTCCACATATGCCTAACCTTACACACAAAACACACACACTGAAGTATCCTTGGTGTAACACAGATTTTTTTTTTTGGGGGGGTTGGGCTGAAATGATTTACCTTAAATTAAAACATTCATCAAAACCCCCACATGAATTCATTGGGGACTATGACTAGTCAGGACACTCACAACATTTAGAAAAACATTTATCGGTTGATTTTGAGGCCTGTTTTCCACATTGAAATCATTACTGCAAATGTTGATACTGCAAGACCAATTAGCAAACGACATCCGCGGCAGCCCTGGCACTCACACACACAATGTCCAGGTCAATATTCAGTCAGTATTAATATGCAAGGACATAATATATAAAGATATTTGCAGTATTCTTGTGTGAAGCTGTTGTATGTGCTGTATGTCACGATTAATCACACTTTACATTAATCCTCATCACTTTACATTATTGCACACTAAGGAGACTTGACAAAGACAGATGTTACTGCTTACATGCTTGGAGTTATGTAGATGTCAATTCAAGAATTGACAACTGAGCTTATTCTGTATAGCTCACCATGAATGACGATGACACCCCACCGTAGATTTCATTATTCTTTGGCATGGCCATTAGTGCAGGCCTCTGTAGAAAGTCAATGAATCGTATAAAGCACAAAGAATAACTGAATTATGTGTCAATATTCAGAGTGTCAGTATGCTTCTTTACAATTATTTACACTAGGAAAATGGGTTCGTAATTCAAGAGCAATGTGAGTTTTTTTCCAGTAGTCCACACTGGCAGCGCTTTTCGTAGGAAACTGTACTCACAACACTCAACTGGCTTTATCTATAAATTCTCTAGAGGAAAGAGCTCCACTTTGAAGAGTTATAATGCTCCATCTGTGTTTCTTTGTTAATTGCCTTTCCCAGACATGATTCTAGCAATCCAGACGTGCACTGTTGTCTAAATACTGTGGTGGAGAGTGCAGCAACACAGTCAGTTTTAACACTACGTCCACACAGAAAAAGATTTTGTAAGTAATCAGCAAAACTTACACGACATCTAAATTGTTTGCATCAAATTTCAAAGCTTAATTCACTTCTGTTGCTACAAACTAGCTCTGTAAATATATTACCGGTTTCCTTCCATGGGAACTTTAGCTCGGGTACTTTGGAAATATTCCAAAATGTAAACTTTTCATGGAAATTTGGGGAACTTTGGGACATTATAGGAATTCATTGGAATTAATAGGAAATATTGGATCATTTAAAGGAACTATATCATACACTTCATCATCAATGTACTGTTTTTTGTCAACAGCAGACATGAAGGCATTAAAATACAAATAAATTTACCACAGGAATAAACAGGTAAATAGGTAATTATGGGAATTAATGGGAATAAAATCAGAATATTCGAGGTTAAATGGAAGAAACTAGACATAGTTGGAAAAATATGTACTGAAGCATAATCGTGGCTAAAATAATTAGATCCCAGGCACGTGGCACATTACACACTACTAAGGGCTACAGTGACCACCCCCCTGTATGCGCTGTTCATTCCTCCATCACATGTACAGCATATGTCCAGATAAACATTTTTACTATAGTGACTTACATTTAAAAGTTAAGAATGTTTTTTTTCCCTTCTAATGTACAGTGACAATTTTATAGATACAAGGTTTTTGAATCACAGTGACATTATGGTACATGAGTGCAAGGGAGTGTGGCTGAACCTGGAATGGAGCTACCGGAACAACACAAAGCCCACAATGTGCCACACTCATAACACGTGTATCAGTTCATTGGCCCGCTTCACTTGATCCTACAAACAGCCCAGAAAAGGTTCTAACTCCCGAAATGAAGTGTTTAACATTTCACACAGTTTTTCAGGCTTTTCTCCACACCACCACAGTGATTAAGGTTATTTTGAGAGTGCCATGTTATAGCATTAGCCAGTGTGTTATTTCAAGTAGCAGTATGAAACGGCTCTGACTGTACGGCCTGTCAAAAAAATGTTGTGGTAAGACACTGTAAGGGAACGAGCTATCTTTCCAATTTCCTCGCCATCTCTTTGAAGACAACAGGATTTATGAAGGCCCCCTAATGGACCCAAAAATGTCACATCTGGTCTCACAAGAAAATCATAAAATAAAAATATTTTCACCACATAGTTACTTTTACTTTTTTAAATACAGTGCTGTGAAAGTTTTTGCCCCTCTCCCGGTTCACTCCATTTTTAAATACTTGTCACATCCTAAATGGTCTCAGATGTTCATACAAAATGTAAGAAAACCAGAATATACAAAGTTATTAATTATTCTTTAATTTATTTGTGAAAAAGTAATTGCCTCCTAAACATAATAGCTGGTTGTGCCACCTTCAGCATCAACAACTGCAACTGCTTTCTCTAAAACAGAAGACCAGCCTTTCACATCGCTCGGAAGGAGTTTACTCTACTCTTTTATAGGCAGATTTGTTTTAATTCAACCACATAGGAGGACTTTGGTCAGGACTTTGAATAGGCTACTCCAAAATCATATTTCAGCCAATGTTGGTCTGATGCATAAACCAAATCTGCTTGAGCTTCAGATCACAGACCGATGATCAGGGATTCTCCTGGTTTGACTGTTGGTATACTTTATACGATGTGATGCAACCCGGTCTTCCTAAAAGTTGCCCTTTCAACTCAGTAACATTATTGCTAAAGGCCTTGCTGAGAGGGTCATCAAAGTGGAGGCTAGCAGATCGGAGGCGAGCGAGGCCTGCAGTTATTTCGATGGTTTGTGATTTCCTGGATGAGTCATTGCTGAACTCTTGCAGGAATTTTGATAGATCGGCCACTTCTGGGAAGATTCACCAGTGTTTCAGGTTCTCTCAATTTAGACTTAATGGCTCTTACTGTGGTTCACTGGAGTCCTGGGGCCCCTGGAACTCTTTCCAGACTGATTTACTCTCATCTCTTCCAGATAATCAACATGGCTTTTGTTTGTGGTATAGTGTTCTGCTTGTTGAGACCTTTTAGCATAGTAAACATTGTTGGAAAGCTTCTGGTGAGGTGAGGTTTAGATTCAACAGGGCTAGCAGTAATAAAGCCTGGCTGTGTCTACGATGATTGATCCCAATTGTTAAATAAATTTGGTCAAATGAGTGCTTACTGTTTCACACATGGCCGTTTGGTGCTGGATTTAAATTGTTGTTTTAAAAACAGCACAAACCATATTGAATAATACCATAGTCAATTCTAACATAGCAAAATCAATGCAGATGAATTGCCACCCTCAAATCAATGCATTGACTACGGCCCTCTCACAAATTCCATGGTCATTTTTTCCAATCTATCAACCGACCTACCACCAACTGTCCGTGAGAAGATCAAATTCCTCTGACAGAATAAGAAGACAAAAGCCTTCACACATTAATAAAAGCAACGTGGTTTCAGCACTCCCATCGCTCCCGATAGAGAACCAGAGACAGAAAGAAAGAGCAGTGCAGCTGCATGGCAACACAGTGGTACTGAACGTGTGAGGTTAATCCACCCATGATGCGCTCTCTAAGCTTTGGGCCTTCTACCCCTCTCTGTTTCTCTCAGAGTGTGTGTGGCTTTGATCCCAGCATGGCCTTCATGGGCCCAAACCCTGCAGGGCCAAACGTCACGCTCCTAACACACCAGTCAAACTGAAGCCTCGGTGACGGATGACTCAATACTCCTTCTTCCCTTCGTTTACTCATCGTCCCTCACCAGTACAGGACTGTCTGTGGGGCTGTGGCTAAAAACAGACACATGGCACACCTTAGCCCAGCTGTAAACAGAGACAGTTGCTTCTGTCTGACTGAGGAGACACAAGAGCCCATCGTCTTACATTGTCACACTGCAGCCTCAGAGGGATGTTCAGGATGCTTGAACGATGGGTTAGGGATTTAGTGGAGATTTGCTTCAATAGGCTTTTTCTTCTCTTTGGGAAGACTGTATATTTGGCCAGAATGCACTTTTTTCTCAGGTGGATCAACTTCTGTCTGGCACAGCAAAGCTGTCTGCTTGTCTCAACATGGAGCACTAAAAATAAAATGCCAATGCCAAGAAGGACTAGTTCTCAGTTATCAAATTTCAAAACAATAGATTTGTAGCAATGTTGGCAACCATGATGGATTTGTAATGAAGGTTTTGTGTTCTGGTATACCTCCCCAGCATGTATTGCTCTGGTGAAAAACCAATGCCTAGTAATTAGCAGCCTTTGAGAGACTGTTATTATATTCAGCCAATATATTATATTGGCTGATATTGGTTTTAGCACAACACCTCCATTCTTAACCAATTGAAGCTTAGTTTATTATTCAGTTATTAGCTCCAATGCAGAAACTTTTGTGAATTATTTGGTGAATGTTCAGTTTAACATATCTTATAAAGTCCCGCAGCGTTCTATTTCAGGGCCTATTATACTAATGTTAAATATGACAGTAATAGAGCTACAAAAGTGTGGCAGAAGTGTACATTTACATACAGGGGTCTTTGTTCTATATGTATATTTTCTATGTGTATATTTGTAGTCCGTCTCACTATCTCATCTATTCTATGTTACATTGTTTAATTTGTGATTTTATTTTATTATTTTTGTCTCTTTAGCTTGGTTTCCTATGTGACAGTCATGACAGTCATCAATAGAAGCTTAACACTAAGCTTTTTAGGTATTGAACTCCACTGAAATGAGCAATCATTGAGTTAATATCAGTCAATTTTATCAACTAACAATGTTTACAGATCTGGCAGTTCAACACGAACATAGATTCCGTTTTAAAGGATTTAATAATTCTACATTCAAAAGCCTGGTCTTGTTAAGCCTTAGGCCACTTCTGGCCACAAAAACTGCACACTCACACACTGCTTCTATTGTTTTAGGCTTAGGCAAGCGTAGTTTAGCTGGACAAATGCAGCCTGGCTGACAAAGATCAGAGAACACCCAGTAGTGGTCACTTCCATTAAATGCTGGCTAAAGTAGAAGTACAAGTAGCTCCCAGAAAAATCTGTTCAAACAGCTACTCAGAACTGCATTACTTGTCTGCACTAAACTGTATTTATTATTAGACCACAAAAGACAACTAAAGAGGATGAACACAGAATTCTTTCCTTGGGAAAAAAAAAACAGCTCTTTGCTCTGGAACAAGATGTTCTGGACAGATGAAACCAAAATGAACTTGAGTGCAGATGGAATATAACCCAAAACATACCGCAACGGCAACTCAAGAGCTTCTCAAGCCAAAGAAATTGAATATTCTTACCTGACCTCAACCCAGTTGAGCATTTTTTCCCTCTTACCAATGACAAAACTAAAAGGCAGTAAGACGCAAGACCCACAAACAAAAACAAGCAGCAACTGAAGTAAAGGCCTGGCAAAGCATTGCACACTTTTGTGATGTCTATAAGTTCTAGATCTCATGAAACACAAGCAGAATTAATTTGTGCATTAATTGTTCATTAAAACACCTTTTCCCATAAATAACCCCATTGATACATAAAGTGTGCGTGACGTTTGTAGGACGTCATTTGACATGCCTGCACTTTCACAAAAAAATAAAATAATAAATAAATAAATAAATAAATAAAATTACTTCAAAACAATTCTTTCAGTAATCTGTACAGGGGAAATGATTTGCTAAATTATTTTGTTACACATGTTGTTTAATTAATTACTTAAGTAATGTTCATTATAATAGAGTCTAGGGTCTGTAATAGCCACTAGTGGAAAGGGCTGATGTTGCACTGTTGCTAAGAGCGCTAAAGAGAGAATTATTAGTTGAGAGTGATGACTGGCTGGTTAGTCGCTTTAGAATCTTTTCTATTTATGCAACATTTTAAAACCAGATTTCGGAAGGGAATCCAACAGATACATGTCATTCCCCTAGCTGTACAGGTGCTGTCCGTGCTTGGCTCCTTGGATTCTGGAGTGTTACAGCAGGTGATTGCTGACAGACCAGGAATTTCCCAGCCCTCAATGAGCTACATCATCCCAGGAGTTTAGATGACATAATGCCTTGTTGTATCAAGAATGATAATATATAGAATGAAAATAAAAGGTGTCCATTTGAATACAATTTATTCAATATTAATTTCTGCTCAGAAGAGCTGTTTTCTTGTCCTTTTTTGTAGAGATGATGAAGCCTTTTTGTCCCAATTCCTCAGTGCAAGAGCTTCCTTATTTGGTGTTCATTTGTGATTCACAGGCGTGGCTTATGGTAATTGTATGCTAATGTAAAGCAACTTGCACACATGCCAAAGTTGCAAACCATTGGTATTCATTAACATACACACTTTCGACTAATAAATTCAGTGTTTGTGCAGCGTTCATGAATCTGGGAAGTGGAAAGAAAAGCAATTTTTTATTCAGAATTCACCAGCAGTTTGCTCATGTTTTTACAAAGGTCCACTGAGTGCAAATACAATCCCAATCTATTCATATCTGTCCGCTAGTACAATTACTTTACTGTTAAAATGGAAGGACTACATAAAAATGGTTAAATGCAATATTTGTTCAAACAAACTGAATTAAAAAGGTCTACACTTCAGTCAACCACAGGCAAAACTCCAGATTGCATTCCATTATCCCAGCAAAACAGCATGTATGTGAAGCTAATGACGTCATTAATAGAGGGGCTGTATTATATTGTATATTGGTCTGTGGCGCAGTAGGGAGCCAGGTCTAGTGTTTGCTGTGAAGACATTTCACACTACACCTGTTCTCTGTGAAACTATCACAGTTTTCTCACAATTCCATAAAAAGGATTCCGTTATCACATAAAAAACACAGCATTGGTAATGTTGCAATGCTGTCATGTTTCAACAATACGAGTTGATGAGCAAATGACTACGTTTGGGCAGAATAATGGTAAAATGGTTAAAAAAATTAATGGTTAATTTGTTTTTTTTTTGTTTTTTTATCTAAAGTGTCAAATTTCAGATCTTTTTCTATCTAGTACATGGCCAAATAAGCTTATTCTCCTATACGTATTTAAGAGAGCCAAAGAGGGGAGTGCTGTGCTCACTGATTGATGAGATCACGCTCTGAATACATGTGAAAAACCAAGCCCACCGTAGTTGCGAGTTTAGTAACATGCTGAGTTTGAATAAAAGGGAGAGCAAGCAAAACGTTAAGCCTAGATAGCTGGCTACGAGTCCAAACATGGCCGAACCGGTCTCAATTCACCTTTCCCAACACCGGTCACTCAACTTTGCTCAACACTTGTGTCATTAGCGCAGTAATTAGTCGACAGCAGCTGCACGAAGATGTCTTTCAGTCACCAAGACTTGTTCTGAATCTGTTCTGTAGTGAGCAGATTGTTATCCTCCTAACTAAGCTAAGGCTAACCAGACTCTCTCTCTCCTGATTTAGAGGCTGGTGTGGCGCAACACATAACCCCACTACCTGCCAGTGTGAGAGACTTGGGTTCGATTCCCGGTCTGGTTGACTATCCTGCACTACACTAATAAGGGTACATTGGCCGACATTTGTGATACGAGCAGCCTTGTATATGGCTCCGGATAAGAGTGTCAGCTAATTGCCAATTACCTCAACTGTGAGCAAATGGACCTTTATATTTACACCTTTACACACTGCACCCATTAGGCCATCAGCATTGTGAAGGACCCCACTCATCCCTCACATGGACTTTTTTTTCCACTTCTGCCGTCTGTCAGAAGGTACAGGAGCATTCGTGCCGTCACTGCGCGGTTCTGCAATAGCTTTGTCCCACAAGCAGTCACACTTTTAAACAACAGAGACTGAACTAACCACCCCCCTTCCCACCTCCATGACCTATAATATTTTAATCTGTCTGCATCCTATTTATCTTATATATACATTCCACACTTTACTACCTCAGTGCTGTGTTTCAGGTTTCATGTGTGTTGCATGCTGTCTGCATATAACATCACAGCAAATTTCTATGCACCTTATTACCAATACCTACTTGTTAAATATCTATGCACCTTACACTCTTTTCGTCTACTCAGTCATCTGTCCTGTATTGTATTGTTTTTGTTCTCATTTTTTTCATTGTGGTACACTTGTTCTGGAAAGAATTGTAATTTCATTTCACTGTGTACTTGTACAGAGCTGAAATGACAATAAAAGCCACTTGACTTGACACTTAACTTGATATTTGATCGTTTTTTAGAGTAACGCAGGATGAGATTGAATGGAAGGTACGTAAAGACAGAAACTTACACTTCTCCCTGGTCTCAGTAATACCATATACTGCAGTGATATGAACATTTTAAGAACAACTCAGACCAATTTGTAGCAATAGCAAGACCTTTCTCAGGCTTAAAATTAGTACAAATAAAACCTCCAGTTACATGTGAAACTTTTACAGAAACAATGCTTAAGGAAAAACTCTCTCTCTCTGAAACTTCATGTGTTTTCTCAGCTGGGAGGACTGGAGCTACCTTTGGTTTTTAACCATAACATTGATAAGATTCCTATTGCATAAAACAGTGGCCTGGTCTCTAATATACAATCTGCAACATAGCTCGTTTTCCCTCCATCAGGAACAATAAGCACATAAGGACAAAGTTTTTGTTCTGAAAAAATGACATTGGTTAGTCAACTGTTCAACAAAGAAGTCAATTAACATCATCAGTACATATGTCCCCTCAGTCCTGCAACAATAGGCCTTTAGTGTTCAGATGCCATTTCATCACAGGTTGCCATGTTATGTAAGGGTTCTGCTGGTCAACCAGTCAGTACACTGAATGGGAAGGTATGGTTTCAAGTATGGTTTTATACAACCTTATTCATCAAATCTACCCAGTGTGATTCTATCTGGTGTAAGGATTGAAGTTATCTATTGATAAGCTGTCTCTATGGTTACTTTGGATGTGGAGCATTATTGTAATTTTATCTTCTCCAAAAGCTATAGTCTAATTTGGCCATTTTGTATGAATATATATATTTATATGTATCCACTTCTTGAGTACAGTCTCTTATTTCCTTTTACATATTATTTTGTTTGTTTCTGTTTACTATTGTCTCTCATCATATCATTAACTTATGTATACTGTACTGTAACCTACTGTATGTATGGGTTAATCCCTATAATACCACTTTGATTAGTGCTGTCCTGTTACTGTATGCAAAGACTGAAAAAAAGACAGCTTTGTGTCACACTTCCATTATAGATTTTGTGAGAAACCAGTATGGAACTCAGTGGTTCAGAGCTACCGCTCCATCTAGTGGACAAAAAATCTGTTATCTTACTTCAACTGAGAAATGTACCCTCCTAAAAAACAATTTCATTTAAATATGAACCATGTTTGTAATAGGTCTAAACTTAATGTAAACAGTCACTAAATGTAAAGGTTCTTCACCAGTATGACGGTTCTTCACACTGATACATATCTTTTACAGACATGGTTCTTCATGGCACCAAAGTTTGTGTTTTCACATAAATGCAAACAAATTGGAATGGTTCACCACCATGTGGCATTATTGCCTTCAGTGAGCTTAGGCACCGCTTCACCTTTTAATAAAACACTCAGCCATATGTTGGCCTGTACACAGGAACAAAAGCCTGAGTATAGCTCTATCGCTGGGATTATGCCTTATGCCAGATTAGTAGAATACAGAGCTGGCTTTTAACTTTATTAATAAAAAGCTTATGAATGACTGCCATTGGATTTGGCCTACATCACGCTGTCCAAACCTGTGGGCTCACTGGGTCAGGGTGCATTCATGGACTGGTGATGAGCACACATAGAAAATGGGAGCTGTCAAAGATTTCAAATGTTGATTCATCTTTAATTAAGACACTAGGCATGTCCTTAGTGTGAGACTGTATACAGGTGTCAACATTAGGCAACATTATGTAGCATTTTAACTCAAAATAACAGCTTGACGTCCACTGACCTGTAATAGGAAGAATGGCAAGAATGATGCGCCAAAACTGCACTATGGAACTTGGACCTGAAAGTGGGCAAGATAACACTCGCAAAAGTAATGTTACATCAAATCTGTGTACAATCCTGTGATATTACTGTACCACATCAGTCCACATGAATCTTTTATTTTCAATGATGCTTTGGAATCTCTCAGCTTGTTCAGAAATGCATACGTAAAGCATGTCCTGTAGGGGCGGCTTACACTTCCCAACTGTAGGGGGAGAGCAGGAGCAGATCAAGCTAATACAGATTCCATCTGCACCATTTTCTGAACAGACAACAAAGCAAGTAGAATGTCTGTGATGTTATACTGCTCAGCTTTGTTGTGTGTTGAGAAAGAAATTGTGTAGGGTGATTACAATTAACAATTTATTATCAGCTATATTAGTTTAACCCAATGACTGTAGAAAACAAAGGCAAAATTGAAGCAACCACAGGTTTAGTGCCTCTGCTGGCTGGAAGCAGTATGATGTGTCATCCATCCCTGTATGTTTCAATGACAAAACAGATCATTTTCCATCAGTTTTCTCCTTCAAACTGTACTTCCACTCCCAGTGTCTAATTTTAACAGTTACTCCTGTGCTAATATTGGTTTCTATTTTGTGGAATGAAGTAATTGACAGCCTTGGCTGGAAGAGACAGTCTCTGAATCTGGTGGTTGGTGTGGCGCAACAGATAATACCACTACCTGCTAGTGAGCTACCTCACCACGTGGGAGAATGGGGTTCGATTCCCAGTCTGGGTGACTGTGCTGCTGTGCTACACCAATAAGAGTCCTTCGGCAAGACTCCTAACACTACATTGGCCCGCCTTTGTAATACGAGTAACCTTGTAAGTCGCTCTGGATAAGAGCGTCTGCTAAATGCCATAAATGTAAATGAATCTGGTTGCAAACTTGACAACATGGCAGACCGTTTTGGCTTTATTTCTATAGAACGGGAATTGAACCAATATTGATATGCTGTCTCACATAAAGAACCACATGTTGCCTGTTGAAAGACAACAGCAGCGAAATGTGTACAACCTACAAAAAAAGCTGTCTAACATTTTGTGGTGTGCATGCCATCATTTAGCTAGCAGAGAGCTACATTAGAAACCTGAACTATAAAGAAAATAAACATCAGTATTTTTATCTTATTTTTAATCCGGTCTACCTCTATCAGCGGCCATGGCAGCATCAGAGACCAGAGCATTCCAATAAGCAATAAGGGTTTCTGTGGGAACTGTGGTATATATAGTTCTGGAGGGTTACACAACAGATCTTTTTTAAAGCAGCATTATGCAAGAATTGGCTTTCCTTGCTCCTGGGCTCCACCTAAAGTCTGAAGTGAAATAAGCATGTGGACTGATGAGGTAATGTAATAATACAAGAATACAGACTTTACACATACAGTTTTCGCAAACGATTTCCAGCCTACTTCTCCAATGTTAGATAGTGCAGTTAGCAATGTGTTGAGCCTGGAGAAGCAACAATAACAGTGCTACTCTCCCCATTGCAGATCAGTGGACCATCAACATGATTTTAAGGTAAAAATGCTACATGCTGCTGCTTTAAAACTGCAATCATAATAGCATCCTTTTCATTACTGATATCAATTAAGACTATAACACAAATAAGTGTTATAATAAGTGTAACCAATCACAACTTATTTTAGCATGTGTTGTGTCATGTGATGTCAAGATCAGTCACTTTTGTTCAGCACCAATTCTAGATGCTGATATCTGATGTGTTCCTTGCACATCACCTGCTGATGCTGATCCCAAAAACATATATTGCTCAGATCCAAACTAGGGATTCTAACATTTTTAAACTTTTCCAAAAACATATGCGAAGGTAAGAGCAACCACATGTCACTTTCCTGTTGTCCAAATGACCGTGCACCCCTTTTGGGTGAAAACAAACCCAAAAGCCAAATTGGACACAATAGTGTCACCATGCCTAAAAGCTGCTGCATTTTGCTCGTCCAACAATAACACAAATGTTAGTGTACAACTTCCCCAAAGAGCAAAAGACAGCTAAACGAGTGGGACCCAGCCAGTTAATGTGTGTTCATCTGTAGCAAACACTTCATCACAGGTCAGATAATGATGCTAGTCAACCGTTATAATGTTAAAAGTAATGAATGTTGATGCTGCACTAAAAAAGCAGAACACGGAACTTAGTAAAAAGCAAAGGAAACCCCAGTTTAATAATAGCCTGTAACAAAAGTTTTAATGCAGTCAGCTGGATTTTCCCCTGATGTGTTGAAACGTAGATACAAAAACAGCTTCACCTTGCTGTTCCCTGAAGTAATTGTCATGATTATTGTCATAACAGTCTAAATTCATAGTGAGTCTGATTGCTGAATGAATGCCATTATAATAAAACCATGGGGAATCAAACTGGCATTGATTAAAGTAATGAAAATAAATGTACAACATACTAGGTAGGGTCATTCATCCACTTTGACAGCGGCATATGGAAATAACACTCATCTATTTCTTAGGGTTTTTTTTTTCCTACATAACAACCACCATAGTTTACCGGCAACAACATGATGATTGTTTTCCTGGCTTGCCATGGGATTTAGACTCCTAATGGCTATAAATCAGGAAGGGATGCCTATTTTATCCAATACATTCTCTAAGACCTGGAAAATTGTATTTACCGTCAGTCAAATTAGCGTGACTGATTTCACCCAAAAAAGGACAGGGGCATTATGCAATGGCCCCTCTCAAGAGTACATAACTCTTACAGTGAGCCTAGTACAGTGAGCAGCTGCAGAACAACCACTAACAACAGTTAGTTACATGTACCACAGTACATGTATAGGAACTCTACATGACACTTTGACAGCATGATCGATTCTATTAAGTACATTTCATCTTAAAATGATACCTTCAGGCACAAGAGAAGAGAACAAGATCCACTCGACATTTAACTATAAAAGGGGCACTTCCAACAAGTCCACAATGAATGGGTTCACATGAAGCTTTTGTGCAAAACTGCAATTTGTAAATGAATCATCATTTTTATACAGAAAATGTCTCAATTCCTACACAGGGCAGCATGAAACATTTCAACAAAGCTTTTAAACTTGTGAAAGCTTTTAATCTACAGTCATGGGACTTTCTAACACGGTCTAATTCTGCACATTCAAGAGAGTGAGTGCTCAATTAATGCCACAATGAGAGGAATAGGAAGAAGCTAGGCTCCTCATACACTTGCTCTGACAAGAAGGCCTTTGATTGCCATTTTTGAGTTTGCACAAATAAACAGCAGCTAACAACTGAAGAGCCATGTCACATATTTTTAGTGAAAGGCAAGTATACCATAGTCCTAAGACTACTGCTACATAGGAGGCCTGTAACTCAGTTTGCACCACTGCAAAACTACTAATTTACTGCAGCAAGCTAACAGTGGTACTACTAAAGCTGACATTCAGTTAATTCAGTCATTCAGTTAATACAGTACATTTTTATTTTGTGTATTGCTGAAAGGACTAATAGCAATGTTTTGTACTATTAGGTAATGGTAACATTTTAACATTAAAATGTGACCAGTGTCTAGTTAGACAGCTCCTGTCCCAGTTTCATAGCTAGGAAATGACTCTCACACGTGATGCTAGTGCGTGAGTATCATGACCAGCCATGACTGATTAAATATGTTCTGACTATTTACATTCTGGGCTGTTTTTTGAGGATACAGTGCAAGTAAATAGTGTAGAATATTCATGATTATTATTAATATTAAATGCATCATTACACACCCCTGCTATCTCTTTTTTTCACCAGAGTGATTAATGTAGCTTTCTATATCATTCTAAATTCATTTGAGACAAGTTGAGAAAATGAAATGGCGATTTGGCTGCAGTGTTGTAAAGGAACTGGAAGCTAAATGGCCAAGGCGGAGAATCAGACTCTAAAACAGTCATTTTAAGAAAAGTCTCCACTAATCTAAATAAACCAGTCCAGAATGTCTCATTACAGAAACTGTGATTGTACTTCAGTATTTATTGGCGACACAAACCTTTTCTAAACTGTGTGGCTCTATTATGTATACAAACACAAAGATCGGATCAATATCGGCTGACACTCAACATTAAGAGACTTAGATTCGATCTGGTGGAAAATAACTGGATCGCGACATCCGTAAAACATACATCAGACAAAATATGGTTTCATTGAAAATGATACCCTTATGATGAATTACTTGCCAGTCCAAGCACATAGCACAGTCATAAGGCCTTTTGTTAGCATGCCTTATATTAGCTCCCTAAAACACTGTCAGTATGTTTTATGCATTTCTATTCCCTTATAGGAGCTTCTCAGACACATATCTAAAGGAAAATTCAGGGCATCTGGCCATGAAAAATCCCCACGAGCAACATCAAACCCTAATGGCCACTCAAGCTCCTGAGACAGAGTAGTCTCAGACTGATGTAGCACATCTCACACAGTGGCTATACAAAGCCTGGTCCAGAGGAATACGCCATTAAAAGCTGCATTACAGTAACAATAAGCCCTTAAGGCAGGGAATCAAACGGGACAGTCCCACGAATGCTTAGCATATCCAAACGCTAACAACAGATTTGAACTCTGTCTAATTCAGAGTTCATTCACACCATAATGGAGTTTATCTGTGATCAAAAGGGTTAAGGAGAATGTTAGGATTTGCGTTTAACCTCGGCAGCTGCACCTCTAAGCCAATTCAAGGCAATACATTTATTAGCCTCGCAGATGAATAGATAGCCTTAATCAAATCCTTCAGTTTAGCCAACATTTAAACAAGGCATTTATGCGTTGTCTTTTTCTCAGGTTCCTAGTACAAAGAAAAGTACAATTCGAGTGTACAACATGCTTCTTAAGGTAAGTAGATACAGATACAAATACAGTTGCCATTATCATTACCTACAAACACAGGCCCTTTCTGTTTAAATACATGTAGTAGGCCAACATAGGTGTGAATATACAGTTTTGGTTCTGAATATAATCATATTACAGGCTTGACTCTAGGTCCCTCTGCTGGAGGTGATTTGTGATGACGTTCTAATCTCATGCAATATGTGGACCATGTCAACCCAGTTCAGATTTGTGGGTGGGGGTTAAAATTAATACAGAAAATACAACTGAAATATTTGATACATATAAAAGAGGGTAAAAATATGTCCAAAAGGCTAAAGTATAACCATATGCAAAAACAGCATTCAAATCCATTATCATTAGCATCACCTTTCTTAGCGTTCTTGCTGGAGAAGACCTTATAAGCAAAATCAACATTTTCTATTGTACAAATTAAAGAAATGTTTCCTGATGAAAATACATATAGTGGTTGCACAGCTTAAGCTTTGAGGTTGCTATGCAGTTACAACACTGTTTCAAGTGCTTGTTATGCTGTTGCTGTGGTATCCTAGGTGGTTGCTATGCTGTTGCTAAGCAGTTGCTATGGTATCTGAGGTGATTGCTAGGTATTTGCTAAGAACTGTCATGGCAGGTAGTTGCTAGAATTATTTGCTCAAACACACCTGATTCTGCACATCTGCTAACTACTGTTTACTACGAGAGTCTGAGCGTAAAATCACTGTCAGCTGTCAATAGGGGTTGGACACCAACCTTACAGGAGTGGAAATGAAGAAACCTGACCTACACTCGAAGTATAAATTAAGTTAAAGATCTTCAGCAAATACTCCTTGGCTGCAAATTTGCAACTGTAAAAAAAGGTAGCAGAATTTCACGACAAGAACACATGTCACTGTTAAGCAGGGGGGTGGATGGATCATGCTTTGAGCTTATGTTGCAGCCAGTGGTACAGGGGGCATCACTAGGAGGGAAGACTTGCACAGGTCTCTTCCATCACATGTAAAGCCAGCCATTGCCGATTTTTTTTACTGACGTTGACGCAGCATCGCTAGGTAGCCAACGCGCTCTGAGGAAAGCGTGGCTCCCAGCTCAGATACAACAGCTACAAGACACCTGTGCTGACCAACATCACACTGAGAGTGACGTGGGGAGGGAGTGCTACCAACCCACCCCTGCGAAAGCAAGGCCAATGACGCTAAACACTCCTAAAATCCACAATGGAGTACCTCAAGAGGCACAAGTTGAAGGTTTTGTCATGGCCCTCACAGTCCCCTGACCTAGACATTGTTGAAAATCTGTGGATAAGCTTCAAAAGAGCAGTGCAGCAAGACACATCTTGAGGCCTTTTTCCAGAGAGAAGGGGTGAAACTAACTGAAAGACTATTAGCTAGCTGGCTCCACCAAGCTGTTTACAAGCTGTGCTACTTAACCATGCGGTTTTTTGGTTATTTTGAAACTGTAAAAGATGAACATTAAAAAAGTAATCTAGCTTAAAACATTTAAGAAATGTCATCTTTAACGTTCAGCCTGTCGGTCGAGGTGTGCATTGTAGTCACAAAAATCAGGAGACTAGCTATTCTAGCTAGATAACAAACTTTAGTTTAGTTACTGTTGTTATTTTGCTGATCGTGTTTAATTATATGCTCAAAGCCTTGGTTCTTTGTCACTGCTACTGAAGTTCATTTAGTAATGATTAGTAATGTAGCTAGCTTCGGTAGTTAGCCTGATAGCTAGTTAGCTAGCTAAACACGTTAGCTAGCTAACTAGCTAGTTGTCGACTCTGTATATTGGCCCATTAGAGCTGCGCTAGCGTTAGCGCTACAGATCTCTCCAACCTGCCAGCAGGAAAATGTGGGCTCCGGCCACAAACAGTATGAGAATAAGCTCCATTCCAGGTAAGAGCAGCAGGGACGCGGGTGTTCAGGTGTGCACGTCTGGAGAAAGCGCACCTCGCCGCTTCAGTGCTCAGTACCAGACTCTCAACGTTTCAGATGATGCCGAGTTCCATTGTGCTGACGTCACAGCGGGGTCCACTTCTAAACGCATGCATGTTCAGAAGGTCAGAGCTCAAGACAGAAACATGGACTGTTCATTGCAGTGGGAAAGCCAGCTCAACACCAGCCTTTGCAGTTAGCTGGATTCAGATGGGCTACGCTGGTCTTTGATGGTCAAGGTGGTTGAAACGCTGGTCATTCTGACGAAAACATACCCTATGCTGGTAAGCTAGCTGGTTAATCAGCCCTTAACCAGCATGGTGTGTGTAGCATTTGATTTTGGTCATGCTGCTCGTTCAGCTTGATGATGCTGGTCAGCCAGCATGATCAAGGTTGGTCATACTGGTGGTCTAGCGTGGCCAGTTTGATCATGCTTGTAGACCAGCTGACCAGCTTGACCAGCTTGAGCACTGCTGCCCAATGAAATGACATCACAGTAAAGTTAAAGTTGCTCATAAGTGTTGTTGACAATGTCATATTTACGAGATGAGCTTATAAAAACAAAGTGGGATTTACTAGTGGAAAACTTGACCTTTTATAGAGTTTGGGGTACATTTTTTTAAATCTAAATACAATTAAAAGCATATTTCCCAGGGTGTCTCCAACCAAATCTACTTGAACACAAATCACTTTGTAATTACCATGACCCTGAGGGATTTGCTACCATTAGTATGGTGCATCTCAAAACATTAGAATATTGTAAAAAAAAAAAAAAAAAGTCACATATAACTGTCATATATTTTGTATTCTTTATATGTAAAGTGATATTTCCAGTTTTCTTTTGTTTTACTTTTGACCAGTATGGCGCTTAGCTCATGAAAATCAGAAATCCAGTATGTCAAATTACAACTTAACGGTTGTCCAGAAGACGATCTTCAACACTCTCCACAAAGAGGATAAGCCACAGAAGGTCAGTGCTAAACAGTCTGGCTGTTTGCAGAGTGCTGTATCAAAGCATGTTAATGGAAGGTTGTCTGAAAGGGGAAAAGGTGTTAGGAAAAGGTGCATGAGTAGCAGGAATGACCTCAGCCTTGAGAAGACTGTTAAGGAAAGTTGATTTAAGAACGTGGGAGAGCTTTACAAAGAGTGGAGTGAAGCTAGGATTAGTACATCAGGAGCCACAATGCACAGACGTCTTCAGGAAAGGTGCTACAACTGCCGCATTTCTAATAGGAAGCCACTCCTGGATTAGAGACAAAGTCAGGAGCATCTAAGCAGGAAAAAGAACTGGACTGTTGCTCCAAAGTCCACTTTTCAGATGAAAGAAACATTTTGCATTTCATTTAGAAATTTAGGTCTGGAGTCTGGAGGACGAGTGGTGCCCGAAGTCCAGAGTGTAAAGTTTTTGGGATGCCATGTCATCTGCTGATGTTGGTCCTCTGTGGCCCACTGTGTTTTCCAAAGTCAATCTACCAGAAGATTTTTTTAGAGCACTTCCATCACATGCTTCCATCACATGCTTCCATCTGCTCACAAATTTTATGGAAATGCTGATTTCCTTTTCCAGCAGGACCCAGCACAGTGCCAATGCTCCTGCCAAATGATTTGCTTGATCAGCCAACCAACTCTCCTGAAGCCCATAGTGAATCTAACAGACGAGCTGAAGACCACTATCCAAGCAACCTGGGCTTCAATAACACCTCAGCAGTGCCACAAACTGACTGCCCCCATGCCAAACCGCATTGATGCAGTAATTTGTGGTAAAGGCACCCCACCCAAGTATTGAGTGTATAAATGAATATATTTGTCAGACATTGGACATGTCTGTATTGTACTTCCTTTTCTGTTTGATTTTATGAAATATTGAATAAGAATTTGAAACACTGGATTCATGATTTTCAAGAGCTATAAGCCAAACTGCTCAAAAGGTAAACCAAAATAGGTTCAAATAACTTACTTTATATGTAATGAATATAAAATAGGTCAGTTTACCTTTTTGAATGAAAGTATAAATGATTTGTTTAAGATGCACCTGTGTGTCAATAGCAGGACCTCACTGAATATGTCAAATATGAGTCAAAACAAGTGTTTGGCTGAAAAATATAGAAGAAATCTAACAAACCTGAGTAAGTGAGTTACATGCAGGGTCCATGAGCTGCTTAATTCACATCTAAACTTCTAAAATTCCTATTTGTTATTCTCTGAATTACTGTAATGATATCACATACAGTCTGTGACATGAGCTAATAATCAATCAGATATTTCAGATATATAGTACCAAATATAATATCCGATCTGATTTGTTTTCTTTACTCTGTAACAGCTGGCTAACCTAAATTAGCATAAAAGGGTTGGTTTGCTTTTTTTTCCACCGCCATATAAGCCCTGTTTAAGTGGATTTTTTAAAAGTAGAAAATGTTACTATTGGCAGTTACTTTAATGTTTCCAAAGTAGAAATGAGTTATATCCATAGGCATTTGTGGCCTAGTTGTTTTGTTTGTTTGTTTGTTTTTTGTGTGGGGGGGGGGTTGTAAAACTGCCAAAGTTCCTGCAACCAGTATATTAACTTTTTTTTTTTCATAATATTTATATTTTTCTCAAAACACACTGTTTTGGCATATCTGTTTACATTTCCAACATGTTAATATGACAAAAACATGAATACCTGTGATGGTTTTCTGAATAATAACCTTAACCACATGAACAACAATTCAAACACTCTCCCACACACATCCACATAGCTCACACATCACTACCCTGCGCAGGTTGTGTTGGAGCATTGTGTTGTTGGTATTATTCTAGGCTTTGTGCAGCGGTGTATTGTTCCTGCACGGCCTCTTTTGTTAAAGGAGCAGTGATGCTGCTGGCCATTATGCTGACACCAGCCTGGGGCAATGACACGGCCTGATATGACAGATGACTGAGCCAGAGGGAAAGGGAGAGATACAGAGGAGCATCAGCCGCTTGGGAGCTCAGCAAGTAGGCAACTGGAGATGGACTGAGGAGGTTTTGGGATCCTAATACTCACGCGCGCACTGCTCAGTGACGGAAGCCCGAGGCCAAGCACAGCCATGCAGGAGTCTCCTGGCTCTATAAGTGTAGACGGAGGCTACGCCAGCAATGTGCCAGCTTTCCTCACCAAGCTGTGGACTCTGGTGGAGGACCCGGAGACCAACCATCTTATCTGCTGGAGCACCGTGAGTCAATCCTGACACTTCCCTTTAACATACACTATTAACAAAGCCTAATGTTATCTAGGCCATAAATGAGTATCTCAGACCTCGGAATGGTTCTAGGTGGTGTATATATGACAATTTAGAACAAATCAGAGACCATAGGAAGATCTTATTTTGACAATACATAGACTATGACTTAGGAAAATGTAAGAAGTGAAATCCTTCATTTCAAGCATTAGGAAAATGTAAGAAGTGAAATCCTTCATTTCAAGCATTTTCTGGTTTAATTTTTATGGCTTATATAATTTAGAATATTAGAATATTTCATTTTAAGTTTGAATAAATTACTAAACAAACTAATATAAATAAAATCAACAAAACAAAAAAGGCTTGAAATATGTCACTTTAAATGTAATGAATGTAAAATATGAATTCATTTTTTGAATGAAATTATCAATACAAATGAGTTTTCACAATATTCTAAACTTTTAAGATGAACTTGTCCTTGATTGTGATGTACTTTCACAATCACAATTGCTGTATAGTACGTAAGATATACGAAATGTTAATTTTTCTGATATAAATTCTGATAAGTTGGAATAAACAACAAACAAATGTCACATACTGCACTAAATTCAGTTAATATTAAAAAATCTTGACTAGGCTCTCTTTATAATGTAACACACAGTGAGTCAGTTGTTCTAATGGGGAAGAAAATGCTATGGTAACCTTGTGATGTAATTTATCATAGTAAGGATTATATTTCATGTTGCTTATACTTCAGTATGTCACATTATTAACATAACATTTACTTAATGTACAATAATGATGTATAGAATGTAAATTTGAATATTGTAAACTAAGCACTGGAAGATGTTTGGGATCTTTTATACAATATTTAAAATATTTAAAAGAGACAAAAATAGGGACGCATCAAAATTGGAATTCTAGGCCAATACCAACAACTATATATTTTTTCATGTACATATCTGATACCATTGTCAGTGCACACATTTATAAAATGTAGAATTTGGGACTAAACACTCCTGGATTAGAGAATCAGACATTCTGCAATAATAGAGTGCAATAAATATATCAAATACCTGTTTTGAAATATAGGTCTAGTAGTCCAATGCTGATCAATTATTTTAACCATTACCTGCCAATACCATTATGATTCCATCTTAGAAGATGATTTATAATATTCTGTAATTTTATATTTACAATAATTAAATACTTTCAACTCATAAGAGACATTCTGGGTGTTATTTGTTTTCCTATTTAACTTAAGTTTTTAGCTGTAAAATTGTATAAGCAATCAGTAAAATCTAAAAAAATATATATATGTATTATATTATAAATATATTATATGAAATATTATATTCTTTATGTACAAACAATTGGTTTAATATTACTGCAGTATTTGATTCAGAATCATGTTTAAATTCCAGTGTAAGGGCTTCACTTACCTTGATTTGATCACTGGTGCTATAATGAGGACATACTCAGGTTCTGTGTTTAGGCTTAAAGGTTTTTTTTTATGACTAAAGTGCTTTAGAACCTCAGTCTGTATTTGTTTATCAAGAGCTTACCCTCTGTTAATAAGCTAAGAAGGCCCATAATGAGGAAGATAATTATCTTATTAGACATACATATAGCATATTTTCTGCTTGTCCTACTTTGCCCTACTTTCTACATAATGCATTTCAGTGTAACTAACTCTGCCTCAAGTTTACTTAGCAGTTGTCGTCAAGGTAAGACCTGTAAATTAAAGAAAGCTTTTTTTCATCACCTTCAGCGCAATAGCTGTTATTTTCACTGTAGGAGTCTTCATTACACCTCTGATTTCACACAGCTGAACAGAGTGTTTCTGTTTGTGCCTGCTGTTTGCCTGTTGAATATGGAGCAGTACATCTGATATGCAGTATATAGAAACGTACCCAAAAAATGAAGCACTCTTGTACAAATGACCAATTTTGTTGTGTTGGTAAACACAGTTTATGTAGGTAATTCCACACACACAATATAACAGTATTTTCAGCAAATTGTAATGCACAGTTGCTCTGTATTTCATTAAAGGTTTTTGAGAAGAAAAAGGCTATTAGAATATAGCCAAGCATTTTCAGCTTGTGGTCTCTTCAGTATGGACAGTATTACAAAATAGCATTTCAAGGAATGATATGGAGCTCAAGATGAGATCTGGAAGGAGTAAAAACTCTTGGAGAGGAAGGCTCATATGCTGGTAAGGCAAATATGACTGCCAAGAACTAGCATGAAAGTTATCTGACTCAAGATGGTACGTAGTCTTCCTGGAACAGAAGAAACTGTGATCTGCTCACAAAACATTTCAAAGATTTGAAGTAGGGATGCACAATATATTGTTTCAGCAGTGCCATGTGCAATGTCACATTTTATCATACGCCACGCTACATTATTATTTTTTTTTTGCTGCTACACAGAAGGAAAATCCTCATATCTACCAGAGGTAGATTATATCTGACCAGTATAATTTATTTAACTACAATCATGGATACATGCCTCATTAATACCATGACATGTTGGATCATTGGTGACTTCTATTGAAAATTCCTGTATTTTTTAGTATTGCAATATATATTGTGAAAAAACTTTTCAAGACGTCTAGACAAGCCAGATCATTTTTGGAAAAGTGTTGTGGATTAATGAAATCTAAATAAAAGCAAAGGTAAATTTAGGAGGGGAGGGGGGGGGGCTGCATTTCATGAAAAGAACACCTTACCAACTTGGTGGCTATGTAGCATGGGGCTAGATCTATCATGCTTTGGGGTTGTGTTGCTGCCAGTGGACAATATTGCACAGGTGTAGGGAAGCACCATTGACTACCTAACAAGACACAATTGAAATCTTTCGGAAAGGCCTTGCAAAGCTTCAGTCTCCTGACCTGAACATCATAGACATTTCTGCACTAGAGGGCTTCTGCATCGCAAAGGATCCAGCTAATCCAGATAAAATAACTGAAAATGTTTTCAGCTGACTGCAAAAAGCGCTTGCAAGCTGTGATTTCCTTCAGTGGGGATGTCACTCAAGTCTTAACTCAAGGTGCTCAAATGTTTGCACAGGTTACATAGATGATTTGATTTATTCATAAAGTAACTGTATATAAAGACTGAATGAATGTTTGATTAGCGTCAGTGTACCAGCTACTTTGTTTAATACTCCCTCCCACTCATGTCATTTGGCCAAGGGGGCCTAAACCTTTGTATAAGGCATTATGACATTATTTAAGTTATTAAAGGCTTTTACAGATGTTACCTGAGATTAGTTATGCAAAAACATCCTCTTTTCATTTTTTTCTCCATCTAGACTGGAACCAGTTTCCACGTGTTTGACCAAGGCAGGTTTGCCAAGGAGGTTCTGCCCAAATACTTCAAGCACAACAACATGGCCAGCTTTGTGCGCCAGCTCAACATGTGTATGTACTTTTACATAGCATAGCAGAGAGGTGCTGATCATCTAACACATCAAGTCATTATAAGCAGGATCTGCTGTTTCAGGGGTTACAGATACAGATACACCACTGGTAATATACATTAATAGCTAGACTCATAAGCCCAGTGTTACTTTCATACAAGGTAAATCTATGACTGTCATTAGGCTACAATAACTGTTACTGTAACACTATGGTGTTAATATAGTCATAATGAATATTTAAATAATTAATTAATAATTTCCCTTAACAAAGTGGTCAGTTATTTAGTGGTTGCTTCTAGCTATCTATGTAGTAGGTCTACCTCACTAATTGAAGTAACTGTTAGCCTGGATTATAAAGCATTAGTCGCGACTTAATTCCGTTTCTCATGTGTTTCTTATGTATGTGTGTGTGTGTGTGTGTGTGTGTGTGTGTGTGTGTGTGTGTGTGTGTGTGTGTTTGTGCTGTCTTTTCTCAGATGGCTTTAGGAAAGTGGTAAACATTGAGCAGAGTGGACTAGTGAAGCCAGAGAGGGATGACACAGAGTTCCAGCACCTCTACTTCCTCCAAGGCCACGAGCATCTGTTGGAACACATTAAACGCAAGGTGTGATGCACACCTACATGCACACTTCATTTAATGTTACATTAGGAAACATTACCAAAGCCATCACATATATTCTTTCTCAGGTGTCCATTGTGAAGAGCGAGGAGACCAAGGTGCGTCAGGAGGACTTGAGTAAACTTCTGTATGAAGTTCAGGTGCTCCGCAGCCAACAAGAGAACATGGAGTGCCAGATGCAAGACATGAAACAGTGAGAGCCTAAATACAATACACACATGCATTTAAGTGCTCAACATGATTTACTCATGATGATCATGTGTAAGGGGTACTACTGTCTAAGTGTCATTACTGGGAGATCACAGATTTACTCCGAAGTAATGCCAAAGCCATCTGTGGCATGTAGTCTTTGGGTGGGTAGGATGGCTGGTGCTGGTGACCTTTATCTGATGTGACAGAATTGTTAGTAAGTGTTCTTCTCCAAGCATTTTTAGCTGTCCAATTAAGTTGTTAGCTACAGCTCAAAAAGAAAAAGGCAAGCTTACTACTTCTTTTTAAACCCCCCAGTGCTGGTGGTGATGTGTGATGTGTGAGTCTTTGCTGGTGGGTTTGAAATTGGCAATGATGAAATTCACAAAAAGATCTTAGGACCCATTTTGCCCTTAACAGATGAGGCAGCTTTTGTAATAACATATAATAACAAGCTTAAAAAAGTAAAGTTCAGTAAAGTTTCACAAATATAGTTTACAAAAATATTACAAACAACATTGAAAAGTTCTTCTCAAAAAGAAGTCATTTTTGTGGCATCACAGCAAAGAGCGCTTTTCTGCACCTTTATTTAAAAGAGTGTATAACAACAACAAGCAGGACCATACGACCCTTCACCTCAATACATGCTTTCAGTCGTTACCTTCATCTTCTGGTCTGTGCTTTGTTTGCTACCTCACCTGACTTTTGGGGGGAGTGGAGTGCAGGGTTGTAGGGGAGGTCAAGAGGTCAAGTGTATTGATCAGGGCACTGAAGTATGCAAATAGACCTTTTCCTCTGGGAGGGAGAAGATGTCATGACAGATAGAAGCTAAAATTAAGGGCAGCTTCATCTCAATTAAATTCTGATTAAATACAATCAAATCATTTCGCTTCAGACATGACAGCAGACTGTGATAAAGCAGCTCTCTCTCTCTCTTTTTCCTTTGCGCTCTCTTTTCCTTTTTTATGCTCTCTTACTAATTTGTTACTCTCACTCTCTTTCTTTTCTTCCTCTCACTCTCTCACTCTTTCTTTTTTCATTAACTCTCACTCGTTCTCTTTTCACTCATTCACTCTTGCTTTCTCACTCTTTTTTCTTCATTAACATTGGCTCTCACTCTCTTTCTTTTCTTCCTCTCACTTTCTCACTCTTTCTTTTTTCATTAACTCTCACTCGTTCTCTTTTCACTCATTCACTCTTGCTTTCTCACTCTTTTTTCTTCATTAACATTGGCTCTCACTCTCTTTCTTTTCTTCCTCTCACTTTCTCACTCTTTCTTTTTTCATTAACTCTCACTCGTTCTCTTTTCACTCATTCACTCTTGCTTTCTCTCTCTTTTTTCTTCATTAACATTGGTTCTCACTCTCTTTCTTTTCTTTGTTTACTCTCACTCTCTCACTCTTTCTTTGTGCTCTTTCTCATTCTTTCTCTCACTATCATTTCTTTGCACTTTCTTTCTCACTCTGTCACTCTTTTTTCCCTCTTCTTCTCTCACTCTTTTCTTCATTAACTTTGGCTCTCACTCGTTCTCTTTTCTGTGTTCACTTTCACTCTCACTCTTTCTTTTTTCATCATTAACTTTGGTTCTTTCTCTTTTCTTTGTTCACTCTCACTCTTTCTCTTTCTTCATGCTCTCTTTCCTTTGCACTCTTTTACTTTTTCTTTTACTTTTACTTGCTCTCTGTCTCTCTTTTTCTCTCACTATTTATGTCCTTTGATCACTCTTTCTTTCTCTCTCTAGGCAGAATGAGGTGTTGTGGAGGGAGGTGGTGTCATTGAGGCAGAATCACACACAGCAGCAGAAAGTGATGAACAAGGTAGGTAGCACCGCATTTTGTTTTGTTTTTTTATCCCATGAGTGGGCTAGGAAATGGGGTGTGCGTTGCTTTGGTGTTTGATGCAGTTCAGTAATGCTGAATCACTCTCTGGCTCTCTGCTCTGTTATTAGCTGATTCAGTTCCTGTTCAGCCAGATGCAGCCCAGCACCCCCAGCACTGTTGGAATGAAGAGAAAACTGTGAGTGCATGTACTCACCTAAAACACACACATACACACACACATGGAAAAAGCAGTTTGTTTAGATTATCACTACACAGTCACACACACACAAAAGCAAATCAACATGGCGAGGGCCTAATAAACACTGCAGTGTGAACGGCCAACTCAGCTGGATATGGTCAGCTGACACAATTCACTTGCCCAGCTGGCCTGAATGGAGCTGAATGCTGAATCAGACCTACTGAGCGCTGGCCTTCACACGCACACACACACCACCCCACTGAACCGCAGCGCATGACCCTCTACCCTCTATGAAGAAGTGCACTGTCAGCTAGTGTGACCCGTGAGAACAAATCGGGTGAGAGGGAGGACAAGGCCCAGTAACATACTGCACAATGCTGCAACTCTCATTCACCGCACCGGTGTGAATTCTCAGGTGTTTACAAGCTGAACAATGCCATATTTGCCTCGACTATACTTTCAGATGAAGGTGAGTCAATAGTGTCCATCAGTTTCACCAGCATGCTTCTGGAGGGACAAATGAGACATATCTATCAGCATGCTAGAAATATATGAAAATGTTTTCATTTTAAATACATATTGACAATCCAACATTTTACTCCAAACCCTTAACATTAATCTTGAACTTAACCTCAGCCAAAAATTAAAATATTGGAATGTTTTATATGCTTATATTGCTGTTGGGGAAAAACCTTATATCTCCATTTTGTTTTGTTTTGGGTTTTTTCACTTTTTGACATTATGTGAAGCTGGGTAATGTAGAAATGCTCCAAAAGGACTCATTACATTGACTTCCGTTAAAAGTTAAGAAGGATTTTTTCCTTCTCCTGTAAAGTTGTTTTGAAGATACATGGTTTTTGAGTAACAGCATCCGTTATATCAGTAACTTTAATTTAAGCCTAAAATTATGCCTAGCTTTAGGATTTAGCCTTAAGTGCACTACACCCTTGATATCCGCTGGTCTGCTGCCCTCTCAGCATATTTAAACTATGCACGTGCGTGGAGGTGGGGTGTTGTGTCTGAGGAATGGAGAGGCAGGAGACAAACAGCCGCAAATAACCGCAACAAATGCTAAACAATGCTAAGATGGCTCCATTCTGGTGTTAAGATTTTCATGTCATGATTCAATAAATGTTGAATCATCAGTTTAACCACAACAGCAGCTGAATGTTAAACAAGTACTAGCAGGGACAGTACAGTGTAGCTGGTTGGAATTCAAGTGGGAAAATGTCTATGGCGGACAGTAAAGAATTAGTGGGTTTTTTACACTAATGAGTTTTCTGAAGTTTTAGCATTGCTGCTAGCACAAATGGGAGCATCAGCACTGACAAATCACTCGTTTTAGCAAAATGCAACACAGAACATGTGTATGTAAATGTTTTATTCCTTCTTTAATGATGTTGATGCCTATATCTCTCAGGCCTCTCATGTTGGATGATGGGTCCACCACTCCTCCTGCTTCCAAATTCAGCCACAGTCACTCTATGGAGACAATGCAGGAGCCCTTCTATATCCAGTCTGTAAGCAACAGAACATACAATACAGAAGCTATACATACAATACAGGAATAAGTCCAGTCATCATTTGGGAAACTGCTGCAAGTTAACCTCACTCTGTGTTTTTCTTCTAGAATAGCTGAAGTTAGCAGGTGTGAATTTGACTGTATAATGTTAAAAACTCCCAGTCTTTATTTTCTATGCAGTATTAATCGCAGGTCTTTCAGACATCTTTGGTGGAGGAAGAAAAACAATTGGACTGAAAACATTTTTCTACAAGGCTTGCTCTATTAAAAGTTCTACAAGGCTTGCTAATAATAAAAGTCTTTTTTTTACTCTCTTACTCTCAGCCATCAGCAGAGGCTGCCTCATGTTCCACTAGCAGTACAATCACAGGAGGACCAATAATCTCAGATGTCACTGAGATGTCACAGCCCAGTGCCATGGCTATGCAACTGCAGGCAGATGAGTCGAGGTATGTGTATGTATATATCATTGGATCTCACATCTGGTGAATTTGCACCTGGTTCTGACAGATCACATCATCAACCTCCGTGAATAATTCATGTAAAAAATGTGATTTAAATCATGCAGTCGTTCAGAATTTCAAAATCTTTACGTAGTAGTCCTTCATGTCAAACCAATATTTGAAATCACAGCAAGAGTTACAACGAAAATTAAGCATTAAAAATATATTGCCTTTTTAAATTGTTTGTGTTTGAGCTTAAAAATAGTTTGGCAAAAAATCTATATATATATTAATATACTTGGAAACGTGGAAACGTTTGTTTTATGGCATGATTCATAAATTTTGAAAAGGAGATGCTAGGCTAGCATGGCTAGCAAACACTGAATATAGACTGTCACCAATATCATCTCTGTAAATACACAGGCAAAGTATATTTATTTGGATCTAACTAAATCTATCAAAAAAAAACTATGTAAACATGTTATTTTTTTTTTTAAATAGAGCCTTTTAAAAAATACGGGCTGTACAGGCTCCATTTAGGGTAAAATGGATGGGTAAAGGCAGATGCCAAATTCCATCTTGTGTCTGACACAAGACTTAAATATGGTTGTCTGGTCTTATGTAAATCATCTGTCCCGAATATAATTTACAATATGTTCCTATTTTGCACTAAATGATCTTCAAAGCTGGTTATTTTGTGGTGTTGCCATGTGTCAGGGAGAAATGTCTGATGCTGATTAAAGAGGAGCCGGTGAGTCCAGGTGTGCGTGGGCGGGGCGAGGGCATTCCACTCGGCTCCTGTGAGGTGTGTGCTGAACCCCCCGTCCTCCCTGTAGCAATGGTACAGTCCGTCCTGGAGGGCCGAGGATCAGGCTCTGGAGAGAGGAGGGCCAAGAGGACAATGATGGACAGGTCAGAGCAAAGAGTTGTAAATAGTAAAATTTGATTAAATTAATTTTACGTCCTATAAAAAGACATTTATCTAATTTATTCTTAGTTCAAATAAATCAGATGAGCTGCATAAAGTAACTGGAATTAACAGACAAGTTAGCAACCAAATCATCTCACTGTGTTCTTTAATAACTTTACTGAGAATGATTGTGCCTTATTTCTTTATTTATTTGTGTTTTATTGAAATGTTATACAGGGAGTTATAGGCCAAAGAATCAAATTATTATAATATCTAATATTTCAGCACAGTAATTTGTGGTTGTGAGGATAAGTTGCTGAAGTTTAGGACTCTTATGGTTTAAATGTGGTCTAAACTTGGTGGTCTGTGTGTGTGTGTGTGTGTGTGTGTGTGTGTGTGTGTGTGTGTGTGTGTGTGTGTGTTAGACCAGAGATGTCTGATGCTGTGGAAAATGTAGACATGAGTCTGGAGGAAATACAGCTTCTCCTGAGGAGCCATCAGCAGAGTATGGAGCCCAGCACTGCTACTATAGATGTAAGTTTAACACACGCAGGCATTCGCTGTGATAATTGATTGATCAGAATTTAATCACTAATTCATTTTACTGTATGCCTGTTTCTACATAAAGATGTGCTCACTCAAATAAGTCAATGACCCCCTAATCATACAGTGATTATTGCTCTTTCATAGCCATTTAGTTTTAGCTTGCCAATAGGCGAATGGAACTTCGCAGAGATGGACTCCAATCTCAAATCGGTGAGTGACTAACTCAGCTTTACATCATTTCAAATGCATGGACTTTTCAAAAAGCTTAAAGCTATGCACTTTAGCATTTACATCTTAAAGTAGCAGCTGCAAAACCATTGTGATGCTCTACTGGCCTGTAATATTGAGAAAAGGCTCTCTGTCATTACTTTTATTTAATGCCAGTTCGGTATTTCTCAGCTTGTCCAGAAATTAATGTTCAATAAGTGTTCTTTAGCATGATTTAGAATCAAAGCATGAATTACATTTCTCAACTGTAGGGGGAGCCCAAGAGCAAGAAATACCAATTCTCACATAATGCTGCTTTAATGCGAAGGGGTTTCTTGCAAACGAAAACTACTGTTGCAAACTTTGGACAGATGTATTTATAGAAGCAGCTTTCAACATAATATGGAATAACTGAAATCAAGTATGTTGACCAGATAAAACTACTTATACACACTCTACCACACCAAATGACAACACAGCTGATTGGCTCACAATTTACACAAACTGAAATAACATCAGTTATTCCAGGCGTACATTTTACATTTATAAACATTGACTTAGTTACTACTTTCTTTTTGAAGATTGCTTTAGCAAGTTCTGAATAGCATAAATAAAAACTGAATTTACCCTCTCACTGATTTTTTTTTTTAAGTACAACACTATAAACTATTTGGGTAATGTACTGTCCCATTTTTGCAAATTTGAAATCCTTTAATTTTTTGTATCTTTCTGTAGTATCCCTGCATATCTGTAACATCTTTCGATTATTTCTGCATGCAGTCAACTAAACCAGGACATGACAATTGCTACTCAACTTATTATTTATTATTTATTATATTTTCCTTTAAAGCACATTTATTTGTCATTAAACAATTACATATGTGTAATGGCTCCTTGTTTAATTATTATCTATAAATAAGATATTTGATTAACAAGCACAGTGTAGGCATAAATTAAGACATACATTAAGATGAGATGAGAAAAATACTGGATTTCTAAATTAAACTTTATAATGCTCCGTTATGTTTTTTTTAACATCTGGGTTAGCTTTAAAGATTGCATACAAAAATGAATATGGTTTGATGTTGTTAACTGTACAGGGTATGGTCAGGGTGCCTCAAATCAAGAGTGTGCATTACAACTACAACTGTGCATTAACAATTGCAGATAAATAAATAAAATAAAGGAACTCATGACATCATCATCTAGCTGATATAAATTAAATATTGTAAGTTTTAGTCTCAACAGTGGCTCATGAATTCTGAAACTAATGATATGTGTAGTTATGAGAGTGTATGCCACCAAATGGACTACTGAACACTCCTTATAGCACAGCCTGAAATTTACATTAAAATGCTAGTGAACTGTATCCTTTTGTTTATCTGTGTATTGTACATGCAGGAGTTGGCTAATATCCTCATCCCTGCTGCTATGTCCCAGTACATGTTTCAGAGCCAGGAGGGAGAGGCCTACCCCACTGCTGGCTGTGAGGAACAGTGAGGGCCTGAGGCTGCAGCCGGCACAGGCTACTCCTCCTACACTCTCAGGTAGCTTTCCCTGCCCTTTTATCCAAACCTATAAGAATATAATCCAAAGTTATATTCTGCGCAGGAGCAACCTACTCAATAATAGGCAGGTGATGCTAATTTTATGGTGGATCGATGTATGGTGTTTTGCAAAAGTCCACCTATTCAATCCAATTAATTATTTTTCATTAGTATTCACCCCCTTTAGACTAGTTATTGGTAACACAAAGTTCTGTTGCAATAATAAATATATGTTTATTATATATTTATATATTTTTACTCCTAAACTCTCCCAAGCTTGAGTTTTTTGGAGATTGAATTCAATTATTTTGCAGTAGACTGAGAAGAGGCTGCAGTTCCAGTGGCTTCTGCTTTGTGGTTGGAAGCCAGTTCCCTCTCTGATAAGTGAAGCCAGGAATAATAGATGACAGGGTTAAAGGGGAGGTGCCTGGGTGATGGAAGGTTGCGCAGAGTTGTCACGTGAACAAGATAGAGATGGAATTTATAGAATGTTAGATTAGAGAGGAGGGGCTTGTTATTTCATAACTCCACTTCAAATCAAGAGATTTAGTATAAAGGTGTTGTCCTTATTTTATTATTTTGCTTCTCAGGAGCAGATCTTGATGAAAGCATGGCCTATGGTGGCAGGTGGTCCTCACATCCATTCAGAATATTCGGCCTGAAGAGATGTCAGGGATGTGATTGCCAAGATGGTGTTGCCTCACCAGCCTGAGTTCATCATCAGATCCATCATCAGTCATGGATTACAAAAGCGACCGTCAGCGTGCTGAACATCTGCGCAAACAAGACGGCCAACCTGGGTTCTAGACACCGTCTAAAGGATCTTATTCTGCAACACTTCAGTTAAACCCTAGCCTGAGTGGTGGTGACCATTTCTCTGCTGAGGTATCCACATTTCTGCCAGGGGGAGTATATGCATCATTGCATAAAAACGTGGCCCAAGTTTGAATGCACTTTAGTCTGTGTGTTGGAGTTAATGCTTGTGGAGCTAGGATTTCATTTCTAATAATTGGTTGTAAATATAAATTTATATACATTATCATTATCATATCATTTTGATGGAGCATACACTATATTTGTATTCAATTATATATTTATAGTACATAGAAAAACATAGAAAACATTTTACTACTATTGTGTATGTATTATTGTGAGAGGTCTAGGGACTTTTGAAGCAGACCTCTCATTTGGAACAGAAAACTCAAACCATGCACTGCTTTTTTGCACAATTTTGTGTCTCTATTTACTCAATAACAAACTCAGTATCCGAAACAGATTCTGATGCACCCAGTATCTTTGTGCACTAAAGTATTTTTAGGTGGAAATATATTATTACTGAACATACATAAATGTCTATGCTATGCTAATGGATTATATTTTGTCTCTGATAAAATTAGGATTCATTGTCAGTATTAACTTTGGAAACTGAAATGGTTGAAACCACATCATCTAGCAACTTCAGTCCAAGCCTAAACAGCCTTAATATTTTATGTTAGAAATAACTTGCTTCCGAATTTAGCAGATGAATTTGATGTATTTCCAGGATCATTTTTGTAACAACAGTTTCAGCTTAAAACCATCTGAGGCATCACGTTCCAATCTTAAGTCCTTTCATCTTATTGCCCAAAGTGCAATATATCCTCCTGTTTTTCCACATATACAAATCTTAAAATACAGTACATTGACTTACAGGTATAGATACACATATACAGTCCAATGCAAAAGTTTGGTCAGCCTTGTCAAAATTCAAATGTCTTTTTGAAAAAATTGAGAAGTACTAAACATAGCCTCTGTAGCGAATTAAGCATAAAAAGCATAAACATAAAAATAACCGGTCTGCCCTATGCAAAAGATTGGCACATTTTGGACAAGTGTTGCAAAGGCTCAGATTTTTTTTGACAAGGTCTCAGACCTTGATTAGCAAATAAGGCCTGAGGCATGTTACCAATAGTAATCAGGTACTGTTAGCGGAGTTAGAATTTGAAGTGTTGTGGTTTCTACAGGGCAGAACGTTATTAAGAAATGGTTGTTCAGGGGAATTCTGGAGGTTAAGAGAAGATGTGGAAGATAAAGAAAACTCTCGAAAAGACCTGCATACCCAGATAATGTGCCCATGTGGGGCCTGTATGGTTAGCACAACAGGGAACCAAAAAGATTTGCCCACCAGGGTCCCATCAGGGTCAGTGATGGTAGCAGAAACATGGGCTCTATCTGGATTGTACCTAGATGGTACCCATGTGAGTTTTGGGTGTGCTGTAATGATGGGGTAGTAACAACACATGTACAAACCCACTCGTAGAGGGTGCATACCCACCTGAAACCCACCTAGCCCACATTTCACCCATGTGAGCCCCACATGAGCATGTTGGCTGGGTTTGTGCTGATAAGACATGAAAGCGTAGAGTGGTGCTGCACCATTCCACTGTCGCTTACACAAACAGTCTTCATGGAAGCAAAAAGAAAGAAACCTTGACTGTGACCTTGTCACAAAACTCAACATTTGAAGCATGCTAGCTACAGAGCACCTAGACAAGTCAGATGAGTTTTGGAATACAACCCAAGGATATCTTAGCTTCTGCAAAGAGGAGTGGGAAAAAATACAACTCAACTACAAGAACTCAAAGACTTTTAGCTGCTGTAATAAGCCTTTGCAGGCTGTGATTTCTGACAATGGGAGTGTTACTAACTCTGTAATGTGCACAAAACTCTGCACAGACCACACTGAGTTTTTATTTTTAATATCGACCATATAAAATGAACTCTATATTATATACATTTGGCCAAGGCCGTCCTTTAGCATAAGATTTCGTGTGTGTGTGTAATTTATACCTCATTAGTCATTATGCTTAATAATTACACAGCAATTCTGTGTTTCATTACAATGCAAAAAAACACACTTAAGATTACACACCATGAGATTAGTGCTTTTAGCTTTTATGTGGAAAAGTTTGCTTTTTCAGCCGACAATGAAAATGCCTCATACATGTAGCCACTTAAAATAGATGTATGAGATCCGCTAACATGTCAGAGAGACAAAACATGACTTTCTGTGGCAGCCATATTGTGCAGAAAACCCCCTAGATCTCTTTTTTCTTTTTCAACTGAAAGTGCAATACTGTGGTACTGATTTGTAAGATATCCCAAAGATGCAATACATGTGACCATTAGAATGTATGGCTTGAACACATAAAAAAGTATTTGTGTGAACACTGATGATGAAAACACTGATGGCATAATAGTAATTGCACTAAGAGTGATAACTGTATTAGAAATAGCACGGTTTCTTTTTATGTTCATCTCCTCAGTTCACCCTACACGACACAGTGTTTTATGGTTTGTTTTGAAGAGGGTGCTGTTGTTTTTTTTTTTTTCCTCTCTGAACGCTTTTCCACAGACGCCTCGATTTCTAGCAGTTATTAAAATGTTTTATTTTTCATTTGATCATTTGCACTGGTAATAAACGAATGTAGCCTAATCCAATGAAACCGGGTCACGCTTGTCAGGATTTGCTGACTTCATACATGCATTCTTTTCCCAGCTGAATCAATGAAAGGGCTGTTAAAAAAACACCAATGCTGCATTTTCACACTGGAGTTTTTCTGTCCATGACTGCCATCGTCAACAGTGCAATGTGTATAAACCTTAAACTTAAACTTGTACACACATATGCAGAAATGAAGACATGTACGTATTGTACGCAAAAGAAACATACAAAAAAAAAGGGTTTGGGCTCAAAATGTCATGTTAGTTCTTGAAATAAACATTTCCAGCATTACATCTTGTGGGCGGCTTATTTCAGCATGGCATAAGCTGCTAAAAATAGGGTCAGACGTGTTGTCTTGGACTTTAAGGCTGTTTTGGTTGTTTTTGAAGTGAATTTTGTCAAATCTGCACATTGAACATGAGCTTAGGGCCTTTGGCCTACTCACCCCAAATACCTCTGAACCCGGAAACACTTCATCATGAAATAGAGCAGGCATGTCTGAAGAAATGGCGTGGGACAGGAGAGCCACCATATGCACGTACATATGAACATACAGGACATAGGCTAAAATAGGCTACATCAGGATGCTGGAGGTAAAACCTCCATGTACAGACAGATAAAATACTACAAATGCACTACAGGTCAGGAGAACCATCAGACTTTGCCCAATCTTACTGCTTGAAAGAGTTTTATAAAGCTACATGAAAAGTACCGGCCACATGAGGGCGCCAGAAGAAAGATAGCCTACAATTTGTCCACATAGCAGACAGAAATTACAATCAGTGTGAGCTGCCCAGAATTTCCGATGATTTAGGTGCTTCAAAAAGGACCCTTCAGATATGACACTGCTTGGATTTTAGGATATAGATGATGAAAAACTGATACATGCCTTTTAATAATCTATTTGCATATATATATATTCACACTTTTAATGCAGCTTTTGGAAAAACTCTTTTGGATAGTCTTGTCTATTTGATTGCCTTTATTATGTGTCTACACCTGCTGTTCTGGTGCCGGCTAATCAGTGCACCAGTGCTCAAACCACTAAAGAACAGAGACTATTAGCCAGTTGAGCACACTAAACTGTGACATGCATAGGACTGGTTGGTTAGATGTTTTGTAATGTAGCTTGTTTTAGCCAATTACAACCAATTACATTCCACCAGCAATTGTGGGCATTGTTAGTGTATTTGAGTCACATGCATTTAACACAGATCTGTGCAAGTCAAAGACATGCCGTGTGTACTTCTCCACTCATTCACTCACTCACTGTGCTACATAAAACATACATAACCCCCAAAACCAGGGTAGACAGCAGGCTTACTCAAGCCACCAAATACTTCAAACACTTTGATTAGTGTAGTGTGTTCATGACATAGCAGACAAATCAAATACTAAGCACAACCTAATACTAACTGTTAAGGATGACATGGTTTGGGGCTGTTTTGCTGCAGCAGGGCCTGGCAAGTTCTCCGTCATAAAATCCTGTATGAATTCTTAATTGTATCAGAAGGTGCTTGAGGAAAATGTGAGACCAACTGTACAAAAACTGAGCTAAAACATCACACAGCTGAAAGAATTCTACATGGAGGAGTGGGGGAAAGAAACTCTCTCAGTCAATGTCATGTACTAGTAGATGAGTATAGAAAATGTCTAATTATGGTTCTTTAATCCAAAGGGAAAAAGACCAGCTATTAGGGCATAGGGTATCCACATAGACATAGGGTTCCTTACAAGAAAATTGCTTTTCTATGAAATTGAACATTTTGTAAATGATGTTTAAAAAACATTTCTTTAGATTTCGTTTAGTTTAGTTATATCACCTCCCACATCTCACATCTCACCTTATTACAATGAAGACCAAATGTCCAAATGTTTAAATAACAAAAGGTCTCTATGGAATGTAATAACCTTTTCACATGACTGAATCTCATAGGTTTGCGGTCAGGACTTTGGGAGACCATTTCAAAAGCTTTATATCACAACCACCTTTGATGTGTCTGTTGGGGTCTTTGTTCTGTTGGAACACCCAGGTTACAGCCCTCTAGCTGATGGTTTGAGGTTATGCAGAAGAATTCTGAGTTAGTCCCCCCTCTCCCTGCCATCCACATTATTCTATTTACTTTCCTTATTTCATCCACCATGCCTGACAGTTAGTACAGTGTTCTTGGGGTTAAACGCCTTGCTTTTACTCTTCCAAACATACTTTTGGTCATTATCGCCAAAAAACTCCATTTCCAACTCCAATTCTATTGTCTATATGGTTCAGCTGCAAACACATTGGAACAGGGGCTTTTTTCTTGGACAACAGCCTCTTTGTCCATGACAATGTAAAACTTGCTTGACTGTAGACAGTGACACTGGTTTTCCAGCAGCTTCCAGTTCATGGCAGGTTTGCGCCTTGGTGATTCCTGTTCCTTCCTTCCAAACCAATTTCCTCTCAGCTGAGGGTAACAGTATGGGTCTTCTTCCAGACCCTGGTAAAGTGCGCATCACCTCCTGATAACCCAGAGCGATTTGATGTGTGTATGTTCTGGGTTTTTACTGGACACTTGGTTTGATTCTGTAACAAAAAAAGGGAGTCTCTCCTGGAGCTCAGTGTGAAATCTGAACTACAGGAAAGCAGTAATGAATATTGGATATGCTGCCCAGGACAGTTGCATCATGACCTTACACCTAAAGAGAAGCTGCAGAGGGTCAAAGTGCAGTGCAAAGTGCACCCAGAGGAAAAAATCATTTGGAAAGCCTGTCAATTTACCTTTTTAATTGTGCCTCATTTGTAAGGAACATGTATTTGTGGGACAAGCAGCAGAGCTGAGTATGTGGGTTGCGCCACTCAACATTTGCCAAATCCTCTCCACTCTCAAATTCTGGAGGCAATCTCTGATAAACCCTGCCCTGTGGGGTCAAGCATTGTCATCTTGGAGGATAGAGTTAGTCCCAGACCGTGGAGATATGGGATTGCCACTGGTCGCAGAATTTCATCTTAATATCTCTGCATTAAGATTGAGCCGCCAATGATGATAGGCCTCGTTTTGTTCAGTAAGGGAGATGCCGCAATCAGCACAGTATTCTCTGCGTCTTCTCCAGACTTCGACCCTATGACCCAATTGCCATAGGCAGAATCTGGATCATCGCTGAACATAACACCCCTCCACATGGTCAAGTTCCAGTGCATGTGTTGCCGACACCAGCGCAAACAGGCCTGGCGATTAAGGGCAGTCATGGCAGGCCTCCTGGCAGCCCGATGAAATCAGAGATTGACGTCCTGCAGACCTTGTCTGTAAATCTGTAGAAGACAGCCTACGGTACTTAAGTGCTGACGTCTTGAGGTGTCGTCTTCCTGGGACGTGCACTTCACAACCTTTGGTCCCCCTCCAACATTCAATTCATGGTTATGGCCTTAGTATATATGTACATATACAGTGTCATGCAAATATATGGGAATCCCTGATCAAAATTTCTATTACTGTGAACAGTTATGTGGATACGTAAAGTTTGCATACCCCAAAAGCTTTCAGATACCAAGGTCTCAGACCTTATGAACGTCAACGTCAGAATAAACGTCTACGTTCTGGGTCAACAGAAACCTGAAAACTAAAAAAAGGCAGCAACACAATGGATAAGAGACAACTTTGCAGAAAACAGAAGCTTACAATGTTGCGCAAGGACCGTTTTTAGCAAGCTGCACTTCTTCCAGTAATACCACTGCATTATCAACTGTTTTGCAAGGACTTTCACACGAGAAACTCTCAAAATTCTCAGATAGCAGTTTATTATAAAAGGATGACAAAACACACAAATATAAAAAAAAAATAATAATACAATTTTATTTACTAAAGACAGACACTTAACATAAAACTCAAACCCCTGCTTTTCAGCCAAAAGAAGGTTTAATTAAGAGTAAAATTACAACACAGTTGAAGACAAAACCAGATGCAAACTAAAAAAACAACAAAAATAAATTTGAATTATGTTTCAAAACAGGGTCAGGTCGATTCCCTCTAGTGACAGGCTGGTTATTCACCTGGTCACTTTCTCTCGGCCTCGTGTCTTTTCACCAGCTCAGACTGCACTCACAGAGACAGCCATACACGCAACAGGCCCATCAGTTGTAGATGAAGTTAAACCTGTTCACAAAAAATAAATAAATAAAAGTTACACAACTATTATGACCTATTAGGAGTGCAATCTGAAACCTCAGCTGCCCTAAATATCTTTCAGTTTATGATGTGACGTATGCCTCTGTGGTTTAAGTACCTAAAACCAGGTCAGAAACAGATGGCTGCAGCCCAAGTGGTTCAAGCAACCCACACGGTCAGAGAGAGATGAGATGTTAAACCACATTATTTTCTGCTCGAGAGTAAAACTGCAATAAAACTAAACTGAAGTCCATTCAGTTCAATTTTTTTTTTTTTTTTTTTTTATATAACTGTACCGAATGCACAATTCTCTTTCACGCTGTTACCTGCTCAGTAGTTGAGGGAGGCTGGATATGATGGGCCCGTATCCAGGAGCATTGTCGTAAAGCTCAAACAAAGGAGCTGCAACTAACTTGTAGTTCTTCGGCACAGCGAACAATGCTGAGGACAACCACAAGTTCATCATCAAAAAAGGAACATTTACATACATATACTATAGATGCACAGATGTTTTTATAGTCTCCCTGTAGGAGATCGTACCTTTCTCCTGTAGCTGTACCAAGAAAAGCTTCTTATGTTCCTTGGGCTTGGTAATATGTGCTGGAATGTAGGGGTACTGAAGAAATCCAAAAGATTAAAAAAATAATAATACAGCAAAGCCTTCGTATACTGTGAGCACAACCCACAACAATCTTATTTCTATTCCATTTTTAATATATGTAGTTATGGGTGTTAATCTGCCTTATTTTGATTGTTAATGATGCTTAAAGCAGACAGGTAATGCGTGTTTGTATAATGACTAACCTGCGGCGGTTCAAAATTGGGTCGCCACCAATTTCCAATGCAGTCATCAATCACCCAGTCCTGCTTCACTCCATCCTGACGCCCCAAAATCTGGCCAAAACACAAGTACTTGTCAGTGAAGCTGCAAATCTTAACAGAGTACTTCAAAAAAAAAAAAAAAACCCGCCAATGTAACATCAGGCTTAAACAAAAAACAAAGGCCAAAACAATTCAATAACAACTTAACAGATATCAGGATGTTTCACCACAACATGCTGGTTGAAGTTAAAATACAAAGTGTGAAAGTAAAGCACTAGTGTGTCCGCTAACTACAAATGACTAACAGACCACCTGAACACCTGTTAACACCACATAAGTTTCCAGAAAGAGGACATCATTAGCAACAACGGTAATAAACTATACCTCTGTCATCAGACGCTTTAGGCCCTCTACCTCATCTTCTCCAGGGTTTAACTCTCCACCAGGGCTGAGAACAGACAAACAGCAATAAAGACAAAAATCACAACCCATTTCAAAAACACATGTACAGACATTAGCTTATTCACACTATATGTGAAAAAAACTTTTTAAAGAAAATTTGAAATTTTAAAATTCAAATATGTACTTATATATACTATACAAATATAGACGTGTTGGGCACCAGTGTTGAGGGATGCCACAAGAGGCCTATTTTAACAGATACAATTTGAAATTATATGATTAAGATTTAATATTTTGTTATGACTTCAGCTTATAATAATTTGGAAGACTGTGAGAGGGGAGGACTTTTGGGCTGGAGTTCAGGTGGTTTCTGCCTTGGTAGGAAGCCACTTCTATATGTGGAATGAGAGACGACCAGTTTAAAAGGGAGGTGACGGGATGGTGGAGGGTTACACAGACGTGTTGTAGCCACATGAACAAGGCAGGGATGGAATTTACAGGATGTTCGATTATGGAGAAGGAACTTCAGGCATGTCCCATCTCCCAAAATTCAGCTATTTCATGACTACACATTAAAGATTCATTTCACAGAGCTAAATATAGCCCAGACAATACAAGTTTGCCTGCTGCACCACACTAAAAACAAGCACCAACACCAACATTCTTACAACTTAGAGATTAAAAAAAATAATTAATTAATTTAAAAATCTGTTTGATTACAAGCCAGGGTGCATCAGTGATACCTTTTTAAATATTGATGTTTAGTATGGATTTTTTTTTTTTTTTAAATACTGCATTCAAGTTCCTAACTCCATTGGGATCATTAGCCTTTCTAGAGACAAGCATGCTTGTCAGTAGTCCAGATATTGTATCCATAAAGTGCTGATAATGGTACATTGGTTAATTCCCCAGATTATTCCTGGATATATTTAGTTGATCAAGTGCTGTGTTCTGTATAGTCCAGTTGGGACTGGTCCTCCCGGGCTTCTCTGACAAACTTCTGAGCCAAACGTGGAGTAATGTTGATTAAAAAGGTTTCCAGAACACCGCTACAGTGTTACATACAGCACATCATGCTTTCCTGGAGAGGTTATAATGGCAACACTTAACATCTTAATCAAAATGAGTCTTGCCCCAATAAGTGACCAGGGAATGAACTGAGAAATGGAGGGAAATGAGAGTAGCCTTGTTCTGGTACTGCAGGAGGGGTTTACTGGATTAGGAGTTTAAAAAGCTGGAAGACTGTAATATTAATAAAGCTTTAAGCCAACATTAATCACTGAGTAGCTTCGCGTAACACGCTGGTGTGGCTAAGGCAGCTGCATGCTGTGAACTGGGAGTAGCTACTTGTTTTTTCTGCAGCTGGTAGCTTTTATTTCTATTACTTTTGACGTAGCTTGCCCAACACTAAATGCAGCAGAGTTAGTTAGGATACGAAGTAATTACAGTTTGAAGAAGGTGGTTCCCAGCTGCAGCAGTAAAACATGGGGCAGTCTGTGTTCGTGTACGATCAGCACTCCCTCCACAGTCCGCCTCATTCCGATCTTCTCGAACTCCTCCCGCATCCGCTGGAACCTGGCGGCCACCGAGCTGTCCTTCTCATACAGCGGCTCTTTCGTGCCGAACGTGTAGTTCGTCAAGGGGTATCTACACGAAGCAAGGACAACGACGTGAGGAAACAATACACCAGACCAAACGTCCAACATTACTTCAGCAGCCTGATATGCTAACCGGCTGTTGCGCGCTATGCTAACGTTAGCTAGCTCCGCCAGCGCTCCCTTAAACCAGTCACACAAAGTACATTCACTAGCTACCATCATCCCCATCAGCGTCCATTTACATTTTACAAGCACAGCCTTACTCTACTGTACTACTGCAAACTACACAGGTAAGAGTGCGGAGGCGCTGCTCACAGGTTGATGGTTCTCTCCAGGGTGAGCGGTTTAGCCGGGGGGCTGATGTATTTGTTCCCGAACTGATTCACTCCGCGCGGCCAACCGGTGGACGAGCGATTCGGAGGAACAACTGACATAGTTTCGTGGCTGAACTGCGCACTTTTTAAAATCCTCTCAACAGTTTTAACAATTAAAAAAAGAAAGAAACCAAGCGCAAATCCGGGCCGCCCGCCTGAGACACAAAACAGCTTTGTGAAGACAGCAACACTAGCGAGCCCTGCCCGGAGAGCAGCGGGGAAATAGAATAAAAGTTCAGGTGAACGCAAAATAAAAGCCCCAGAAGATCCTGAATATATAAAACAAAACAAAACAAAACCAAATAAAAAAGGTTTACTGACTGTGCTTATTTGCATACGAAGTCAATTTGTTTATTATTTAATGCAATTGAAACTCTTTTGTATTTTCAAATGTTTTTCTTTTGTATTTTCTAGTTCGTCCCATTAAATGAGCAAACGTGGAAATGGGGGGAAATAAGAGTAGTCTTGTTCTGGTACTGCAAGGAGGGTTTTACTGGATTAGGAGTTTAACGTACTACGGTCGGAGCAAATTGCTGAGCTGGAAGATTATAATAATTAATTAATTAATTAATTCTTATAATAATAATAAAAAGATCGACGGGCTATGCTTATTTGCTAATTACTATTTAATGCAACTGATTCTCTTTTGTACAGTCATGTGAAGAAGTAAGGACACCCCTTGAAAAAACGTTGCCTTTTATTATTATATATATAAACACGTAGATATTTGATTTTCACCTGAACAATATTGGGAGATGGGGGCGATATAAAAAATAAACACATAAAACTGAAGAAATGTCATTTGTATAACATATATACAGCATCAAAGTACAGCATCAGAGTGCAGCCATGAGAAAGAGACCACACACATGCAGTGTTCATGGGAGGTGTACAAGTAGGAAACCCTTATAGTCAAAAAGAGCCACAATTACATATGAACTGTTTTTGCTGCTTTCTGTTTTGTTTTTCATGCTTAATTGATTCCATGTCTTTCTATTAAAACACCATTTATGCCGACTGTTCTTCATATTTATAAAGGAATCTGAAATGTGAATGTGAAAAGGTTATATGAGAAGAATGGGAAGAATGTAATATAGAAACATGCATAGTGTGGCAGTTTTAATGTAATACCATTTTTAATGATCTCTTTTTACACTGTAAAGCAAGATTATTTTAGGAGGGGAAGCAGATTGGTTTCCTGTTCTCAGGTATTGTGGAGATCACTACCATTGTTAGTAATGGACATTTACATCAGTGTGGAACCCTGAACCCTGAAAAAAAAATATATACAGTACAATTCATGGATTCACATCTTGTATTTAAACTCTGCAAATACTGTACTTCTCTATTTGTCTGTTAGTTTTATTTGGACACAACATTTTTAGGATCTTGATCAGGATTTGATCAGCTACCAAGGAAGCTCTCCGAGTGGTCAGGCCGTAAAGAGCTGCTAGAAATGGAGAAACAGCAGCAGCAGCTCTGTCCTGTGGTTTTTACTGAGTTAAAGTATAACTGCCTAGAATAACTCCTAAATTGACCTAATGTATAACAGTAAACAAAGCCTTCATGCTGCTAAATGTTTTTACATGGAGTATTTTCCATTACACATCCATTCGAATGTATTTATTTCTATAGAGCTTTTTCACAATGAATGTTGTCAGCAGCTTTACAGTGATCCGGGTCTGAGTCTCTTTCAAGCAGGCCGGTGGCGACAGTTGCAGGGAAAAAACCCCCTTAGATCGAGAGGAAGAAACCTTGAGAGGAACCTAGACTCAAAAGAGGAACCCATCCTCCTCTGGGCAACACCAGATAGCACAATAATAGGCAAAACATAATTAAGAAATTGAGAAGGGTGAATAGACTGATGTATGGAAGGACATGGATGGCAACACAGCTGTTGTCCATCATGTTATTGCATTGGCTCCCTTTGCAATATATAGCCTTTTTTTACGGATGGACTTTCAACATTTGGGCTTGCAGGATCCTGATGTACCTGATGTACTGTGCTATGTACACTAGTGTGTTGACAGTCACTCTGATGGTCGTGCACCACTACCATATCGTCAAGTCTAAAATTCCTAACCACAAAGAAATGGAAAGACTGCAGAGGGGTCGCAGGCGCTTATTGTTACTTGGACTCTGGGGCTTAGCCATCGTCTTCGCCTTGCCCATCGTTTTCACTCGAGGCGTCCAGATCAAGCAAAACAATAGGCAAAACATAATGAAGAAATTGAGAAGGGTGAATAGACTGATGTATGGAAGGACATGGATGGCAACACAGCTGTTGTCCATCATGTTATTGCATTGTACAGAGAAATGTCATAATCCCTCTTCTCACTCCTGTAATGTCACTTCTCCCATCCTTTGCTTTGCTGTTTGGTGTAAGATAGGGCCTGAAGGTGGATGTGTAATGTTCATGGTTATGTGTTAAATATGTTGCTAAAACTAAAAGGCCTAAGTCAGCACATGAAAAGGAGTTTGAAATTAGTTTTATTGAGGAAGGATCCAAATACCTAGTTCAACTTTTTAAGAACTCTCTCTCTCTCTCTCTCTCTCTCTCTCCTGAGTGTGTGAAAGGAGTGGTTTACCAAGCAAGTTAAGGAAATGATGAGGGGAGTCTGGTCTGCCTCTGCCGCATCAGCACAGATTTTTTTGGAGAGCAGCACTCTCTTAAGAGAGGAACAAGTCTGGTTTTGGGTATCAGTTTACGACCAGGTCACACATTTTGTTCACTTCTTTGGCTTAACATGGAGCATCTGAACTGTAGCTTCAATTCCACCTGTGATCCTGTTCTCATGGCCACCAACAGGACTTTGGGCTCCCAACAGGTAGGCCCTGGTGTGCTTCTAGCCATTTGCTGTTTGGTGGGTTTGCCAAGCAACATTGCAGTGATCGTCACCATCGCTCGTCAGTGGAGCCAAAAAATCAGCTTCACTGTAAAGCTAATGCTCAACCTGGCTGTATCTGATTCCATGACCCTTGCTTTGGCTCCCTTTGCAATATATAGCCTTTTTTACGGATGGACTTTCAACATTTGGGCTTGCAGGATCCTGATGTACCTGATGTACTGTGCTATGTACGCTAGTGTGTTGACAGTCACTCTGATGGCCGTGCACCACTACCATATCGTCAAGTCTAAAATTCCTAACCACAAAGAAATGGAAAGACTGCAGAGGGGTCGCAGGCGCTTATTGTTACTTGGACTCTGGGGCTTAGCCATCGTCTTCGCCTTGCCCATCGTTTTCACTCGAGGCGTCCAGATCAAGCGAGGACTTCCACGATGCCAGAGGAGCGTGGACTCAACCTTTGGAAAAGTGACCATTCTTTTGTTTGAGGTCATATTGGGGTTTGTCCTCCCTTTCTCCACCATACTGACATCTTACTGCTGGATCAACAAGACAAATCTTAAAGAAGGTCAAAACACAAGAAAACGTAAGAAGCGCATGAGAAGGCTTGTGATCAGCATTGTCACGGCTTTCTTTCTTTTCTGGACCCCCGTGCATATCATCAACCTGATCGACATCGCTTCTACTCTGACTCACACAGCTTTTCCCGCTGTCTACGCTGCGCTGAAATCTTTCCGTAGAGCAACTGGAGACTTGAGTAAGACTCTGGCTGTAATTAACTGCTGTGTGAACCCTTTCCTGTATGCTGTTGCATCAGGGGTTTTTAAGAAGAAGCGGGATAACCAAGAACAAAAGAGATAAGTTGAAAAGCTCTCTATACAGACAAAGAAAAAAGAATCTGTGTTCTGTCAAGTTCTTGTTTGTGAAATTTCTGACCTTTTTTATTTGTCATATTAACCTATTAATATTAAATGCATATGATGTTGTCAAACTTCTGTTCTGGTCCGGTTTCCTGTGTGTAAAGACAAGTTCTTGACAAATACCACAAATAGGCGACAGTGTAGGTGACAGTTTGTTTTAATTTCTTCAAGCTTCATTTTAGTTTTGACTTAGACTGAACTATATTTGTATTTTAATATTATTATTATTATTATTATTATTATTATTATTATTTCTCTTTTTGTTTTGGTTGTTGTTTGGAGTGTGGACTCCCTCATCAGACTACCAGCGCTGAGAGGATGAAGGCTTGAATGTGGTTCTGCCATCATTGGTGTGGTTGGCTGTGAATGCTATCTGCATCAACCACATAGACACCTGTGTCAGCTAGCAGTGCACTGAGTGATATTAGGCCAATTCTGCTCTTCTGGACTCCCATATCACGCACTGCAGTGGGTGGCTGCGGCATCACTGGTAATCATTTATTTGACATAATTTGATCTGTCAGTTGTTCTTTATAATGTGTTTGTGTTGTGTTTGATGAATGGACCAATATAATTGCTCCAGAATTACCTGGAATAAAATCTCTTTACATTTCCTTTAAGATTTCAATAGGTTTTTGTTCCCTTCTGGAAAGTTGATGTATTGCTGAACGCACCGTAATGAATGTTAAGCCTGTTTGAAATTGTGTACAGATTTCAGCTATGAAAGTATGCATGTGTGTGCAAACATATAATAAAGAAATCTTATCTTAATTATTGAAGTTTGCATCAGTACAGTCTCATCAATAAACAGCAAACCCATGCTTTATGAGTCCCTCTACTCTGAGCTATCAGTATGTCTTAGAAACCTGACACAAATCGCTGTGACTGGAATGTTTGTTCTGCTTTTCTTATGATGACCAAAGGGAACCTCATGCAGCATTTTACCAGAAAGCACTTACACACAGAACACACTTACAGATAATGACTGACTCTTAATTCCCTGTCATTTAAACTGTTCTTTTCAAACACTGTGAAATGGCACATATCCAAGCTATCCTGATTATGTCCTGGATTACTTTAATAACGTGCACAAATAACTCAAAACTAACTGTGTGATGGCAGGAACAGAGCACTGTATGGTGAATATATGGTTCCTATTATGTATTATATATAAATATTGCTGAAATGGGAAGGTTATGTATAGGGTAATGTAGAGCATTGTCACTAAACCATCATATAGTGGTATAGAAGAATGTCACACTAAGTGCAATGTTTGCCTTTAATACATTCAGGTGAGATCAGATCAAAGCATGAGATTTGAAGTGTTTAGACATGATTAATCTGTTTTATTACTTGAACACAAGTTTGTAACCCTTCAACTAAAATGCAGAAATGAGTTTCATTCTAAAATGCATTTACTATAAAGATAAAGTTTAATCTTTTATGTTGATTGAGTCCCAGAGATCCTCAAAATCACACTCTGCAGAGAATATTCTCTATGCGTACTGCATTTATACTCATAGATAAACAATCCCTTAAGGTGGTCACTGTGTAATAAGGAACAGGAAAGGAAAGTACACTTCACAGCCGCTGCAGAGCAGTACAACAAAATTCAACCTAGGGACAATTGGGGGTTGGGTGCCTGCTCGGCCTTACAGTGCTTAGCCGTGAGCATTGAGGGAAGAGAAAGTGCTGAGAAAGCCCCTTCACTCCCCATCCTTCCCTGCTTCCTGCCAGTCCAGGGATTTGAACTGATGACCTTCAAGTCCCAAGACCATTTCTCTAACCTTCAGGTAAAATGATAACACACAGCGATAAAACGAGGCAGCTGACTGATGTTGTCTGGGATGTCTTTCTTCTCTGAATGTCTGTGCATATTACCAACCCCACATTTCAGCTGCTCCAATTTCAGCAGTGACACTCATTTACTCAGTAGTGGCGCTGGAAAGGATTCTGGAAAATGACTGTTATTTGAACTCAACAGCAAACCAAACTCACTCCTCATTAGTGCTCCTCCCAAAGCTCCGCCTCCACAAATGAATGCACATGCATAGCCAAGGTCTTACCGTCATGCTTTAGCATGACTTTTGGTTAGCATAAGCTAGGTCGTGGATTAGCAAACTGCTGCTGCTATGCAAACCGGATGTGATTATCAATTACACACATTCACAAACAGTGTTTGTAGTTCAACATGTAGCAAGTGCCAGATACACACCCATCTCCTGCCTCTCCTCTTCACCCCTCATGTACATGAGTACAACAGACTGAAACGTATAAACAGACCGAAACACAAATGTTAAGGTTTTATGGTCAAGTTGTTTGCATGCTGCTTGCCATCGGCAGGTGGAGCCTAAAAGGGCACAATTGGTCATGCTCTGTCTGTATGGGTAGATGGTGCTCTCTCCCCACATCACTCCCAGTGTGCTGTTGGTCAGTACAGGCGTCTGCTAGGTAATGTATCAGAGCTAGGAAACTGGAGCTTAACTCAGAGCTTGTTGGCTGCTCAGTGATGTTGCATCAGCCGCAATTAGAAAAGACTGGCTGCACATGTAGTCTTCACTCTTATCATGCTTGGAGTATTAAAATGATTTTAATTCATTCCACATTGCTGCTGACACTGACTGTGGAGTTGCCCATCAAATAACACGTTCTACAGACAAGATATATGAAGAGAACGTATTTTCTGTTCCAGTAGTTATGACATTCATAGCTGGCCCCTGACTCGGAAAGGGACTTGGTTTCTTAATAGCTGTGGACAGCTTGGGAACACTAGTAAATAAGGAGCCCAGGAATCTGGTAATTAAGTTACATATTACAGAATAAACTCAACTGGACTTCAATTCATCCTGAAGAAATACCTGATGAAGATCATCCTAAAATGATCTAGATTATTTCTTATGACAATATGTACAACATTTAGAGCTGCCTGAAACAATATCACAACATAAACACCTGGATCTATGAATGTTGACTGGATGTGGCTCTCCAATGGCTTTGCACACATGTAGGTAAGTGGTGCAATTCATCTGGAGTCACTTCATTTGAATCATAACTAGACAGAGATCAGGATGCCTTGATTTATTTTTTTTAATGAAAATATATTAAACATATATTTTCCAGTTATGCAATTTACAGTATGTTCTTAACATATTACCTCAATGTACTTCAAATCTTTAAACACAGATTTGAGAACAGAATAACATTACAACAAATACCAGGTCACGATTTATTTTCAATGTTCTCTTTTTTTTTTAACTGGATAGGGATTTTGACTATATGCACAACAACATGTTGCAGTACTTAAAGATATAATAAGTTTCATTGAACTACTTCTGCTGACATATTCTGATATTTAGAATACAACCAACAGGGTTTTAAAAGGCAAGGAAAAAAAGTTTGAGGCAGATGTTTGGGCTTTTTCTCCGTACTGCCCATTATTGACGGAAAGCTGAGTGACTACACAGAAGAGCTGCTGCCCACATTACAGAATAGAGGGAGACGTATGGGAGGGGGGGGGGCAATAAAAAGAACTGTTTTAATACAGTAGCTGTGTATGTCTATGAGGTGGTAAAGCATTAAAGAAAGTCTGAGGGAAAAAGAGCCTCTTAGGAACAGAACTGTCGAGAATGAAGTGTCTTCTCCAGTCACTGTAGAAGCCTTTGGCCATGATGACCCTGTCCAGCAGGGCGTGATACTGCAGTGGAGAACAGCTTTGGCAGGCGGGCGTGCCCCTGACTGGAACGGAAAAAAACATCACCTAGAGCATTGGAAAGATCCGGAACAGTGCACGGCAAGTGACAAAACAAACCTGTTCAGAATAGTCCAAGCAGGAGAGAGCGAGAGGGAGGACTGAGGTGGTGAGCAAGCACTCTGTGAGGAGTAACTCTGTTAAACGTTGTGCTTTGGGAAATGCACACACTCTTGTTTTGACAGTTCTTTTAACCATATAGCGTCTTCCACGTCCAACCTCTCGCATTTCACAGCCTTCTGTATTCGTGAGTATGTTTAATTGGGGTGCTTTAACTAGCAGGTCGAGCTCACTCACTGAATTGAAGTTGTCCAGCATGCTTGGCAGCCACCCTGACACAAGCAGCACCTCCTGAAGCACTGCATGTCTTTATCTGCTGTCCTCGCCTTCCTCATGCAAACAGGCAAATTCATTAAAAAATCCTCATCACTGATCTCTGATGTAAAACAGCATTAAGTACTCCTACATATACAAGTGAAATTTGACATCCTTAATCAACATCTCATAATAATAATAATAATAATGACAATTCTTATAATCAGAGCAATAATTACATTATAGCAATAATAATAATAATAATAATAATAATAATGGATTGTATCTAAAAACTACTTTTTGAGTTGTTTTCTTTCATCCACTGTTCCAAATAAAAAAAGGAAGAGAGATATGGTTCATACTTTCTTTGCTTTGTCCCACCATTTCCCTCCCCTCAAACCCAAACCCACACCGGCACCTTACGGAAGTGCAATATTTACATTGATTCATTTACACCCAATGGCACTGCCCAGTCATAGTGTTTCAGTCCTTTTTTGGGAATAAAAAGCACATGGCATGGAAGAGGTTCATTCAGATGTCCATTAAAGTCCGAGCGTGACTTCATGCATGTGCTGCCCCTTCAGTGTCTGTACATGGCCCTTCCCTGGGGCTCACATGGCCAGCAGCTGATTGAGGGCCATGCGAAACTGCTGGGTGCAGCCGGACAGCTCCCGTACCCTCTCGGTCATGTCCCGGGCCGCCCCCGGAGAGGGGTACTGCAGGGCCGCAGTCTTGGTGCTCATCACAATGTCTTTGAGCTTGTCGCAGAGTGCGTTGCTGTGCTGGGCCACTCTGCTGCGCACCTCCGGAGATTTGGCCTGCCTGGAGAGTGTGTCCCCGATAAAGACCAGCTTGTGGGCACTGAGGATCACAAACTTGCTGTGAGCCACGAAGATCTTGGGAGGCTGATTGTTGTTGATGGATGAGTAGAAGGCGTCGATGGCATTCGTCAGTGTGGTGATGTTGGCCTCGCACTGCTCAGAGTAGAACAGCAGTAGCTGTCGGTCGCCCATACATAGTTTACTGCGCGACGGCGGAGGGTATTGTGGAGGCGGAGTCCAACCTGAGATGTCATTGTTGATTGGCCGGCTGACCTCCTGCTCCAACCTCTCGAACTGCTTAAGCTGCAGAATGCCAGAGAATAACATATTAGTAACTCACAAAATGGATAACCAGCCTGACTACTGTTACTGTTTAGGTTTAATTGCAAAATGCAACAGAAGTTTTGTTTTTCAGTGTAAGAAGGTGTTACACATACAAGCTATTTGATTCCTATATGATGATGAGAGTTAGGAAATATGCTTTTATTACAACTGATGGACAGTACAATAGGTCCCCCTACAGTCCTCCCTCAATTGTAACAAGCTATCTGGTGAAACTCATTGCTGATCCTCACCAATGGAGGGGTTAGGTTCAGAACCAGGGCTCCAAAACATAACAGCACTGCATCACACTCTGTCGCTTGCTGATTATAATGGGAGTGTTTTTGATTTTGCCGTCAATGCTGGCTCACTCTGCTTGCCATTAGAACATGCTGTTACTGAAAGTTGACTTTATCCAGATTAATTCATTTGAAGAACATTTTGAACCTAGTGTCTAGTACTTAATTCATTAGCATTAAAAATAGTTCAATGCATGCAGGGACACTGCCATGGATTTTGGGCCCCATGAAAAGGTATTACACTGGGCCGCAATTCTGCCAAAACACTCAATTAGTCCGTTTTTAGGGCTCCTGTGAGTCACAGGCCCTTGCAATATTCCTAGTTTTTCGCACCCATATGGCTCCCTTAAATGCATGGCCCCTACTGGTAAATTAAACATTTACTTGCAAGAATGTGAAAGAAGCTGAATTAATTAGTTATTTAACTGCACTTCAGTTTCTAAACAAGTCCCAGTTCTAGTGCAATCTTTATTGACACAATGTTGTGTGTATTAGAGTACACTAGAAGTGCTTTACTGATCTTAAAGAAAAGAATGTATAGAAATTTATATTTTATAAAAGAAAAACAATAAATCAAATCAAATACAATTTATAAAAAGAGAATAAAGTGGAGATACCAAAAAGCCACATAACTGACCCAATTACTAGTAGCACAGTATGCTATTAGATTACTCAATGTCTGTTTCACTGACCACTGTGTTAGTTATGATGAAATGGTGCAGTGTTAGTGTATCTATTAGAAATTGCAAGATTTACAGTGGATTTCAAAAATCTATCATTTCAAACTGAATTTGACATGAATAATAAAAGCACAAACAGACTTTATCAGATATACTAACCTGCTGTTGCTCTAGCTGGGTCTTATTGTGTCTGTTGATACTTCCTTTCTCCATCAGCTGTTTCTGGTTCTTCTCAAACTCCTCTTTTCCCTATGAGACAATCAGCTCATTACACTCACATCTTATCTTCTCAAGTGTGTGTTCATGCAGATGTAATTACTATCAAAGCCAAAAGAGGGCAGTGTGGACATAGCACAAAAAAGCACAGTCATTTCACAGCTCCCCATCAAATTCATAAGTCCCGCCATCACATCCATGATGGACAAAGATCAAGAAATGATCTCCGTAATGTTGCATAAATTGCTGCAGTCTGCTGTTGCATGTAGTTTTTGACAGTACCACACAGTAGAGTCTGCAGCTGCAACAAGGGAAGATATATTTGTGCTATGAGGGGAAAAACAGGCCAACACACGTTTAGTTGTGATTGATGATGACACCTAAAGTACTACACTAGGGGATTAGAAGCTGAGCCCACATGAGAGAGGCATGGGGACCATTGCTCACTCTGACGGCAGGGCAGCCATGTGAGACGCCACCTGTATTCTAGCAACACAGTTTAACTTGGAAACAGGTTTAGTGAGCCTAGAGCAAAGGCAAATTAGCCACAGCGCTGTAGTATTTCAAATGCTTTAGTCTCAGGCTCCACCCACCCACTGAGGTTCACTGTGCATCGGATATACAATATACTGCACACTGCAGACGGCCACAACTGTTGGAATTTTGTCAATAGCAGTAATTTGGCTAACAGCATATTCATGTGTACGGTATGCACTTCCGTTGAACAGTGTTTATCAGTCTGATGGGAAACAAGTTTTTGGAAGCTCTCCACATCATGACAAGGTCTGTGACGTGTACGCCATTGTGTTTTTAATAGCAATTCAAGAGGGTTTTTTTTATGCACGCAGTAGCTATTAGATGAGATGTTCTTGCATGTTTGCTAGCCTAAAGAATCCTATCAAATACAATTTATCTATCAAATTACAATAGACTGTGTTATCACACTTCATTTACTTTCTCTGCTAAACATTAATTAGGTGAATTGCTGCTCTAACACATCACACAGTTTCCTTCAACACCCTTGGCTCTAACATTAAGATGAGTAACTTGAGTAACTAGTTTTCGTGTGTTAGATTAGGGCTGGAGCTAAACCCACAGATAAAGTAGCCATGGGTAGGTATGGGCTACAGTAGTGACAAAGGAGAAAGCGCTGCACTGCTGTGGCCTGCAAGCCCTCAGTTAAACATACCTGTATAAATAAAGACTGCATCTACTGCTCATCCTGCAGTATTTTATCTATAAGGTCCAGTTTAACACTGAAATGCTCTCTTACCTGTAAATGCACATAGTCGTAATCCTCCATCCAGCCCTCCTCTGTGGTCTCGTACGGCCTGTCAGGAGTTTCCTCCTCAGCTGAAAACTTAGGTGGTGAGGGCAGTGGGCGGGACTGGATGTTGGCCCTCTCGGGCACGCCCGTCTGATAGGCTGAGACGTTGTTGTTGTTTGTCAACTGACCTGGCACATCTGCGACATGTGGAACAGGAGGCAGCGGCAGCTGCTGCTGCTTGTTTGTCCGTTTAAAGAGTAGCGAGGCATTGCCATGGAGAAAGGATGCCAGCTGCTTGGTGTCGTCGGGCACTCCGCGGGCGCACATAACCAGCCTGTCCAGGTCATCCCCCCCAGTGCCAGTTGGTGGTGCTGCAAGAAGGGCAGCAGGTGCCCAGCCTATAGCGTCTAGAGCCTGAGTGTACTTGACCAGGCCCTGGAAGGCTTCTTCCATCTTCTGCACCTGCTTGTTTAGCTTGGCTTGCAGGGTGCGGTCGGTGGCCTGTGCTGCATTGGCCACAGCACCACGGGCAAACTCCAGCAGGTCCCGGACGGCTGCCCGGAGGCGCTCGGCTGCCTGGCGGATGGACGGCAGATTGGACTCCATCTGCACTGGGCTGCGCCAGTTGCCGCTGATGAAGGACATGAGCAGTGAGGCTGAGCTTTCTACGGCTTGTTGCAAGCGGGACAGGCGCTCCATGGCTTGCTCCAGGTCCAGGGGAAGAACACGGCCTGGACCGGTGCTATCCCGCACTGGCACCATGTCCAAGGAGGAGGTGGACAGGTTGCTACGCGTGCTGCCCGTGCTCGAGGCTGACAAGCGCTTGAAGCTGACCGTCAGCTCCTCGGTGGCTGCTGCATCACGTACAACCTGCGGGGGCACGTCATACACGTAGTCACCCGACTCCTCTGCCATGGCAGGACGCTCACGGGGGAAGTCATAGACATCTGCAGGGTGCTGCTCCTGTGGGCCTGTCTTGCGCAGGCTGGAAGGAATATCGTAGATTTCCTGGGCCTCGGGCAAGGACTTCCCAGCTAATTGAGGGGGTGGAACATCATATACGTCTTCTGGAATTGGTGGTTCTGGACTGGCTTCAATCTGAGAGTCAAGGCTCTTCATTTTGGCAAAATGAGGGGGGACATCGTATGTTTCCTCCCTGATTGGACCGTCTGGAACATCCTTGCTTACTGAAGGGGGGAAGTCATACACCTGGAAAGTATGTGCAGTTATAATTAGCCCAAAGCAGGCCTGGACAAGAAAACAACATTTTTTCAATATCAACAATGTTTATTGACTGTATTTATGCGTTTTAGCTATCTACACTATATGGACAAAAGTTTTGGAACACCTCATCCCCAACTCATCTGAAAAAAAATATTGTATGCAGAACCATCATTCCTGAGAACACAGTTCCACAGTGGCTTGTTCAAAAAGGCATCAGCTGGGACTAAACTTGCGATCAGTATTTTGTGTACAAGAGCTAAAAGGGTGTAGTATTGCGTTAAACCCACAACCACAGTGCTTAGCATCACATTGCACTATTGTTCCAACTATCACACAGCTTTAAATGAATAAGTTGGTCTCTTGTGAGAGAGACAAGCTCTCAAGCTGCAAGATGGTGGGCATCCTGTCCTGCATTAGAGTGTAATCTGATTGATCTGTGTCAGTGTGTGTATGTGTGTCTCACCGTTTGCTGGGAGAGCAGCTGGTTCTTGTCCACACTGGGGGGGGTGTCATAGATTTCTTGTGCGTCTCTGCTGTTCGGGCCTTTCATTGCCATAGGGGGAGTGTCGTACACCTGTGGAAGATGAATGGAGGTTGAGTCATCGTTGAGTCATCAGATTCTGTCAGTCTTTTGAGTTATCATTGTACATACACATACACACACGCACACAGATGTACACACAAATCTGTATTCAGGCGTTTAATGTGCTTATGTGCACACATAATCAAACATGATTAGACATAATTGGACCATAAACAATATAGAGAATATTCATACACGTTTGTGCACACATGAATATGAAAAAGCAGTATAATAGGAGTAATTTCTTAATTGCCACTGCTAAGACATAATTCACAAGCTTAATCAAAGAAGTGACTAATTAAATAAGACTTGAGAGGGAGTGTTTGCTTAATCCGCCATAAATATGCTGGCAGTTCTAAGGATTTTCTCTCTCTTCTCTTTCTTTCACTCTCTCTCTAGGGCCCCTCGTTTTTTTTTCTTCTATAGTCTGTGATATTTTCTCTCTCCCCTCCTCCTCTCCTCCCCCTATTCTTGTCCATGTCCTGGCAAACAGACAAGATTTTAGAGGCAGTCGGATGCATGGGAGTCAGGAGCAACACAACAGATCAATGGAATAGAGAAGACCCACTCCCACTACACACACATACATACACACCCAAACTCACAAAATTAGCAGAGCATGACAGAAGACTGAAGCACCTGGAAATAATCAGCGGCGGCCCTAACCTTCACTCTCCCCCCACACCAGTCCTTCTGCTACCTGTCACACTGGCCTGCGTACACGCCTCACCCACATGCGGCAGGTCAATAGGATACACAGAGGGGACTGCTGGGTTGGAAAAGGCAGGGCCAAAGAATAAAAGACCACAGACTTGAGAAGCACACATACACACACACACACGCACAACTCTGCACTAATGCATGGGTATATGTATACCTGTGAGACTGTATGTGTGCTTGATGTGACTAATAATGCTTAAGCTTCATAATTCTCCAAATGTACATCCAAAAGACATCTACATGGAACTGTGGCCTGCAAAAGTTTGGGCACCCATGGTCAAAAGATCTGTTACTATGAAACAACATATATTTTATTGAATTACATTTCTATTTCCATCTTTAACGGTTTTAAAATGAGAAAAAGGAAAAGGTCTGAAGCAAAAGTTTGAGTACCCTGCAGGGTCAGTACTTAGTAACACCCACTTTTGCAAGAATCACAGCTTGTAAATGCTTGTAAATGTAGCAGACTAAGAGACCTCCAGTTCTTGTTGGAGGAATTTTTAATCCATTCTTCCTTGCAAAAGGCTTTAGGTACAAGATTCCTGGGCTGCCTTTTGATGTGTGTAGGATCATTATCATGCTGTAGAGACCATCATCTTTTCATCCTCTTCTTTTTAACAGGCACTGATGAATCTAGAAGTTGCTGGTATTTAATTGAACCCATTGTTTCCTCTACCAGTGAAATGTCCCCTGGCCCACTGGCTGCAACACAAACTCAATGCGTGATTGATCCACCCCCGTGCTTAACAGTTGTAGAGGTGTTCTTTTCATTAAATCCTTTTTTTCCAAGCATACTGTAGCTCATTGCAGCCAAAGACATGTATTCTATCTACATCGGTCCACAGGACATGTTTCCAAAATGCATCAGAGATGTTTAGGTGTTTCTTTGAAAATTTCTGACGCTGAATTATTACATGAACAATTATCATCCTTTGCAAAGAATGCCCGTGGGATAGCCTGGAGTGTTAAAGAGAACAGGAGAGCACCAGTCTGAGGTAACTTAAATGTGTGAAGCTTTTTGAGTATGATAGATGGACTTTGCATACCCAGAAAACCCAAAAAACCCATGTGTTAATAAGTTAGTGGGTGGTTTGACAGTGCGTAGGAGGCTGATTTTACAGTTAGACAATAATACGCTGCAGCTGATATAAAAGCTAAGGCTAAAACAGTGTCCTTGGTTCACGATTTGACCCAGTTTAGAACACGATTCTCATGATACAATCTTTTCATGATTTTTTGAACAACACAACATTTTATTTATATAGCTACTGCAAAATGTACTACTGAAAGCAGAGGTATTATGTGGTGTACTGCATCTTTCTAATGGTCTATTTAATTTCTCTCCCTCTCTTCCCCTATCTCTCATCTTCACTCACTGTCTTTCTCTCTCTCTCAATCCCTCTCTCTCTCTTTGTCTTCCACTCTGTCCTCCCTTCCTATTTCTTTCTATTTTTCCTTCCTAACTCTCTCTCTTCCTCTGCTTTCTGCTTCTCTCTCTGTGTAGATGCTTCTGGAAGCTGGTGTGTGTGTGGATGGCCTTTACTGTGGGCCTGCTTCTATCTGCTTCAGGGCAGTGTCTGTTTGCGCATGTGTGTGTGTGTGTCTGTTTGCAGTCCTAAGGAGCTGATCTTGCTGGCAGCCTTCACACATATACACCACTCTTTGCTTCGTACACTTTGTAAGGAATTTCAGACACACAGAACACACACACACATACTCAAACGCCTCCAGACACTAAAATATCTACTTCCCCTGCGAGTAATGCGTGACCTCAGCCCAAAATAGATGTGCAATCTCTGAGTCCACACGAGTTTAACAACACAGGCTGAGAGAAACAGAGAGAAAGCGAGAGACAGTGAAATCAGACGAGAGAGAGAGAGAGATGGTGAGATAGTGTGGATTTATTATTCCCAGCACATCAAATATTAATGAGAACGGAAACTCTTCACAGACGGATGACCAGCCTGGCCGAGTGTTTGAGCTAACAGAGAAAAAGATGTGCCATCTATCATCATCTCACACACACACACACACACACACACACACTCTAATCTCACGCTGGTGACATCAGAAGATCTGACTGGTCAGACATATTGAATGAATCAGGCAATCCAGGAGTCATAGTTCTCATAGACCCTGGACTTAATCATGTACCTCTAACTACTTTCCCACAGCCTCGCTCTAAGCTTCTAAAGGAGCTCAGCTCTAGAGCTCAGAATTCAGGAGCTTCTGAGTGGCTCAATTAGCCCAGTGGAGTGCTGCTCAGGTTGTCCACGGCTCGGGAGTCATGACAGTAAGACTAATTGTGCTGTCCCATAAATGCAGTGGTTAGCGCTCTCCCCAACCACTATCAAAGTAGAGCGATTGTCTTTTTGCTATAGTGTGTAAATGTAATTACACAATTACATAATTAATGACACATTTCCAATTAACTTACATTCTGGATCCACATGTTCAAGCATCATTTTTGGAGTCCGAACCTTACACTTCCCTTTATTTATTTTCATGTCTAATATCAAAAACAGTAAAGATTGCTAATCCTTTCCCCAAAACAAGATTTTGCGCAATAATATTTCCTCATATTCAAATTCTCATAAAAGTTTTGCTTCTCAATGGAAATAGGCGTGAATAAAAATACGGCTCAACTTGTTTCCGTGAGCCACAAAGGAAGGTATAACCTGGGGCTGTATTACAGAAACATCTCGAGTAGAAGTAGAGAAAAAGGGTTCTAAAGTACTGAAGAAAAGTACTGAACACAGAAACAGAACCCTGTAGGTGCTTTACAGAACCAAGAGGTTTTCAAGAGTGTTCTATGAAGAATCACCAACAAAGGTGCTACATGTTCAACTAATAAACAACAGCATGTACATGTTCACTCTCCTCTCCTCAATACAGTCTTATGCAAAACATTGGGTACCTTTTGCCAAAAAACATATTTTGCTAGTTCGGACTATGCCTTTGGCTTATGGTAATTTGGAAGGAGTCTGTAAGAGAGGGGGGGAGACATCAGAGGAGTTTTGGGCTGGGGTTCGGGTGGCTTCTGCTTTGAGTAGGGAGCCAGTCCCCCCTCTGATATGTGGAGCCAGGAATGATAGATGAAAGAGAGGCGACAGGGCGGTGGAGGATTGCACAGACTTGTTGTAGATGCGTGTACAAGGTAGAGATGGAATTTATAGGATGTTGGATTAGGAAGGAGTAGCTTCAGGCATGTTTCTCTTACTGTAAATCCTACTGCACAGATATAGCAATGAGATAATTAAATAATAATATAATAATAAAAATCATCACAATATTTACATGCGTAAATATTTGGGCATCTTATAGAATCAAGCTAATTATCATCACTGAAAATGTCCTACTCTTCTTTGCAAAATCTCACAAAGGCTGTGTTTACTACTTATCAATTAAAAAAGATGTGCCATTTGTTCACGAGGGTTAAAACTTTTCCATAAGACTGTATTTCATTTGGTATATCTTCATCAACATTAACACATGCAGATGAGAGTGTTTAGGTAGACTGTGTAGGTAGGTATATGTCTGCAGTATTTTTTGTTGAAAAATAAAAAAACACAGAAAGGTAATCCATTTCACAAGTGAAGAGAGTGCTCTGAGTTGAGCAGAACAACACTGTTAATGAAGCAGTCATATGCATGCAAGGTGCTAATGCTTGTTCAATGTGCGGGAAGCACTGTACCTGCTGGTTGTATTGGCTGCGGGTTGGTGGCACATCGTAGATGTCCTGGGAGGGAGGCAGGTGTCGAGGGACGTCATACTCATCCTGCTCCGATTTCCCTGTGTCGTACACATACACCTGACCAACCCGTGTAGGCACCACCACCTGAGAGAGGGAGAGAGTTAAAGACACAGTTTAGAGAAGACTGATGATATAACCTGGCTTCATTCAAAATGGGGTGTTCTGCTTGCAAGCATACAGGCAGCAAAACAGAAACAGCGAGAAGTTGCCAGTGCCCCCATTATGCAAAGCAGTTGCACCTAGTTTAAGAATTAGTTTGGATAAAGAAATTAAATTCGGCTTAGCTGGCAGTCTGTGTGCCAGATGAAAAAACACCTTATAAAAAGGCTTTTAAATTGCTGAGAAACAAATCATTTAGCAAATGAAGCTAGACCCTGAGGCCAAGCCATGACAATTATGTTAAAACGGTGCTTCCTAAGGCTTCATAAGTGACCCTAAACTCTGCTGTAGTGACCTGTCCACCTTGTTAACCCCAACCCCTCCAAAACAAACGTGGGTTCACCGTGGGAACAGAGGCCGTCCTATTGTCAGCCTGTTTACTCTCTGCCTTTCGTTCTCAGAACTGAACCAACCTCCCGAGTCTGGGAAATGAAAACAAACTGTGCCGTGGTATTTTCACCACCGAGCACACTCATAATACCACTCTCACAGTGCACAGATATCTGCTGCTCATCTACACATCAGACACGACACCCCTTACTGACATAGCAGAGTGACTGATTATATCACCTCTTAATGACTGTAAGCTTCAGCCTTATGGTGCTACATCAAAATACTCTGCTTGCTGAGAGTCTGACCTTGAACCTTAAGAGTTTGCCTGGTACACTGAAAAATGCAATGTAGTATAGTATATCAGTATTGTATATTAGTATATTGTGGATAACATGAGTACTGAAGGATGTAGGTAACAACAATGCTTTCCCTGTGGCAGACTGGGGTTCGATTCCCCTGGTTGAACAAGCATACTCCACTAAACCAATAAAAGTCCTTGGTCAAGAATCCTAACCCTATATTCTGCTCTTTGTGTAAAAAGATGCAAATTCTAAGACTCTCCGCATATTAGTGTCAGCCAAATGCGATAAATGTAATGTAAATACAAAGAACACTGCACTGTTCAAAAGAGTATAATCAGTCTGGTTTCATTGAATGTAGTGCGACAAATGCTAAACTACATTTTGACATGTGACATGTTGTCATACATGGCTATATTTCGCTTTATCATCGTAAATACCCCAACAAAGTAAAGTACGTCTAAAAGACAAAACTGATGTAACTTATTTTATTCATGGGTATTCGTTTGCTATGTCAGTGTATTTCATTAATCTGAACTTGGGTGTGTCATGGGAAAGTAAACACTTGCATATGTGTATGCGTGTGTGTATTCGTGCGTCTCAGTGTATGTGTTGCTATCACTAGGTGTTATTTGCCTATTCCCTTAATCCCTACATGGTAACCTATCTTTGCTTCAGTCAGATCATATGATCATATTAGATCATATTATTCTCATACATACACATTCTATGCATGCTGCATACTATCCCACAGAAATATGAATTATTCTGATTAGAGATAGTCTCATGCAAAAGATTGACTTCCTGTTTAAATGGCACATTCTGTTGATTTTCTAAATGTAAATAAGTAAACACGTCCTCTACAGAAGACAAATGTTAATTCATATTTTTGTTCTGCTCATGTAAACACTATTTATAATTATTTTCTGAAATTAATATGAATTAATAGTGAAAACAAAGTACCATTTTATTTAAAAGAACCATAATTTTTTCACACACATTTTTTTATGTTAAATTAAGCAAATGAATGAGCAAATTAATAGTAATTCTGTTTTAGAAAGTGCAGAACTGTGTTGTCAATACATCTGTAACATGTAATTTCACCAAGCTTAACTTTAACAGTTGTGACTATATATCATCACACACAGACAGTGACTCTGAAGTGGTCGAACACATCCCGAGGGTGGAGTTGGGTTTTGGGCCAGACATGTAAGACTACTTGCTCCAGTTCCAGCAGTACACACCCATAAAAACAAGCGACACAGAGAACATAAAGTTTAAAAAGCCTGCTTTTGGAATACTCTGAAATGTACTGATGTACATGTAAGTATATGGACATTGGGAATGATATTAAAGTGTTACCTCAATAATACCTCAATATAAAAAAGTGTTGCACTGAACTTGTTTAATTCTCATCATTCCCTCTTTAAATGAAGGTATGAGATAACTGAGGTTGAGGTTTAGGAGGTAGAACATTCCCAAAACTCCTTCTCCTTCTCCCATACTAAGGTCCAACAAATTTCCATATTTCCATTTCTCCATGTTCCACCGCCACCCCATCTCCTCCTCAGTCATAACTGCATTTATGGGTGGGTCTGGACTTCTTGCTCAAAGTATAGCTCTATTAAGAGCTGTAAATGACCTACTGCATGCTGCTGATAACAGGTCCATAAGCATTCTTCTCCTCCTTGATCTGAGTGCCGCATTCGACATTAGATAAATTATGATGTACTTCTCTCTCATCTTATCTCCACTGGCATTTCAACACTGGTCCACTGGTCCTTTATATTCTCACATACTGATTACTGTAACTCTCTTGTTACTGGTGTCCTGCCTAAAACTAGTAGAAAAGTCAATTCCCAAACCCTTAAAAGCCTTTATTGTTTCGGGGAGCTCCTCCACCCCAACAGCCCCCTCTTGCCCTCAGGTTCTCAGACAACAGTCTACTTGCTGTCCCTACACTACTTTCTCTTTAATGGGTGGCAGATCCCAAGTCAGTGGAATTCCCCACCCTAATGTCCTCAAGTCTGTACTGATGTTTCTGCTAAAGACTTTCTAACCTTTACTCTGTCTCATAATTCTGTCTTTTTCTCTCCCTTTTCCTATCTAAAATTAAGATTAATGATGAATTATTATTAATCTATGTTATAATGTACTGCATTTGTAAAGCACTCAAAGGGTGGTGAAAGATGCCCTATATATAAAACATATTATTATTATTTATACTCATATGCTGTTGTCATGATCTGTACTCGCAAGTATAATATATTTTATATTACATGATCACTATTTGGTGTGGCTTTTTGCTTAAGTGTATCCTCAAAAAACGTGCACACACAGGATGACAGAAAGAACGGGAGGAGCCCCTGAACTTCAGCCTTTCAACCCGTGTGGTTGGAATTGCCCTGAATGACTAATGGAAGTCTCTCTGATCCTATAATAATATTTGCACTCTCTCTCAGATAGCCTGTCACAGGCTATGTGACAGCCCTGCTAAACAGCCAATTAAGTTGTTACCCATTAAACAAATCTGACAATATGCCTCAGCTAATTCCACTCTCCAGCATCTGCCTGTTCTCTGGTCCTTTTCGTCTCTCTCTCTCTCTCTCTCTCTCACTCTCACTCTCACTCTCACTCTCACTCTCACTCTCTTTATCTTTCCTTACCCCTGATTCTTTCATCTACCAATATCAATAACCACATATTTTTTATAACCACCCTCCATATACTTTATATCCCTCTGACTCGGTGCCAGTGGGGCTAGGTATGGCCTTAGTCACTAGCGAGGCCAGTGTGGAGTTACGGCGATGTAATGCAGGTGTGTACAGTGTTGTAGTGTGTACAGTCCACATGGAACTGGCGGTACTGAGCATGCATTAACGGTGCCAGTGAGGCTAGGTAAGGCTTCAGTCACCAGGGAGTTACAGTAATGAAGCTGGTAAAGTGATAGTTCTGTAAAGTGACCTAGGAGGGAACCTCCAACCCTCACTGTTGAGGCTTCCGGAGGTGCCGTGGGCTTAATTCGGCAAAACACTGACGAAGGGAGGTGCCTACCCGATGACCCCTGTGAAGAGCTTGGGAGAAGTTTTTTTCCTGTAGTACTTTTCCTGTAGTACTTCAACCCCTAGTCTCAAGCCATGACTGTAGTTTATGGGAACATTTCCTGTGGTGATGTGCACACTGTGCTGTTTTATTCAACATAGACAGGCCTACTGAAATAAAGCCATTATACTTCATTAAGTTCTGTTTCATTTACATAACCAAACCAGACAAGTCTTCAACTGTAGACAAACTGCTATTGTAATCCTACTGCAAGATACTGTGATAGTGATATGCCTTGCAATAGATTAAAATGCATTAGCAAACACTTGTTGTGACAAGATTAGCATGCATTATTATTTGTTAGATGATGAAACACCTAAACATTATATATTCAAACCTCTAAGGACATGTCCTATGCTTGTCCAGCATAACATCAAATAGAGAGCCTGAACACCTTTGTTGCAGTAACAGCATCTTCTCCTATGCGAAAGACTTGCATTAAATGTTAGAAAACTGTATTTAGTCATAAGAGCATTAGTGAGACACAGAAGATAATGGATGGAGCTCGATCACTCCAGAGAACTGCTCCACTGCTCCACAACCCAATGCTAGGGGCCTTCCACCCCTCGACATTGGGCATGGTGAACTTGAGTGTCCAATTCTATTGGAGATTAGAACTACATTATCATCTGCACAACGTGTCACATTAAGATCTGGATGTGTTTGTAAGATCTGGATTTGTAATATACCATTCTACACCACAAAAGCAAACTTCAGATACCAAAAGTATCTTGGATGATGGACTGCATCTGAGGTAATTGATAAACCTGGGTAATTTACAATTCTCTTTTAATCAATACTATCCTCTTCAAATTGATGTATTGAAAGTCAGAGCAATTAATTGTTAGCCAGATTGCCAAATAGCTGCACCTTATGAAATTCTAGTCTCACAGAATGCTCACAGAGCACCATAGAGGCTAATTTGCATATGCAATTCAGCTTTGGCCAATTTAGTGATAACAATTAACAAACAATAAATTGTTTACTCTTAACACACACAAGTAGCACATAACTACCTATAATCTGCAGACGAATGCAGGTAATCATGAGTTGATCCCACACCTATCCATGAGAACAATCCCTTAAGCATCTGAGGAGATTAAAAGCCACCTTATCCATTATGCAGCCATTTAGCGAAGCTAAATCTGCTGGCATCCTCTGCTCTTTCTCATTTCTGCCCTTAGCCCCTATAGAGCCCTTCAACAGCCCACTGAGACCTGCTGAAGGGCCATCCAAAAAACTGGCAATCAATAATGTGAATTATCAATAAGGATAGGGAAGAACATATGGCCTTCTGAGGACGGCCCACCCACTCATCAATTTAACTAAAAGCGTATTAGTCAATGAAGGAGCTGGATGAGTGTGTGTGTGTGTTTTGGGAAGAGACCAGCTGTCACAACATTCTTAGTTTTGGAGGAGGAGGGGCGGGTGTTGTAATGATGATGTCACAAAAAGAAGTGGACACTCCCTGGTGCCGTGCTGGGGACAATAGAGGAGCACTCACTTTCTGACCAATGACAGCTGAATACAAGCCAAAATCACAGGCCCCGCCATGTCTGTGAGGGTCACTCAATAAAGAGGAACAGATTGCACCTCACCCAAAAGCCCCTTCCAAAGCCGAGGGACCCCCCACTACACTAGCTGTGACCCCAGCTGACACACAGACACATGCCACCACTCTAAACCGCAGCATTCCAGACGTGTATGGCTTTGTTGCTTCTGGACCATTTGAGAGCCGTCAACATAACGATTAAATGGAACTGTTCTGGAGGTGACAGTGGGGTGCAAGCAAAGACATTTAGTTTTGTACTAAATTTACTAATAATTTTAAATGATTAATAATGTGATTAATAATATTTTATACAAACAACTTGCACATTGCTGATACTAATGAAAATGAAGTCCATCAATCCATCCATGCATCTAGCCATCTAATTTAGTTGAAAGTGTAATGATCGCAAATGTTACAACTTAACCTGCATGTGGAGTTTACTGGAACAGTCGTCACAACATCTGGTAAACACTACTAATTCAATATAACTCTGTTATTTGACCTAGACAAGCTTTTCAACTTACAAAGTTCATACACACATCTGCATGCAAATACATATGATTACTGACCAAAGCTTAAACACGAACACATTTATTTATTTTGGAGGGAAAGAGCTAATATCAGTCAGACCCATAAGCACTTAGCAGTCACACAATGTTTGTAATTCTGCCTCTCAACACCACCTCAGTGGCTCTGAAATCAAGCAATAATTGAAGCAATCAAGAAGCGGCTGAAGTGTAGACTTTCAGCTTTTATTTTTAATACTTGGCTGCATATCCTTGCAATCAATGACTAGAACATGTGGCATTTGTGATATATGTGGCAACTCCACATGCTAAAAGCATAATTACTTTACCTCACTTATCCCAGATACAAAACAAAGATTAATACATAACACTGCAATATAATATTATAATTCAACCAATTTAGTATAGAGCAAATTGACAGTATTACCCTATAACCCATTTTTTAAGACCAGGCTGTTTTCATTTAGTTTAACTGGACAGCTGACCTTAATCCTTACAGTGTGGTACTGGCTAAACTATGAGGTTATGAAATGCACAGTCTGTGACCTTTGAATACAAAGACACGCAACTTTCAATGCTTTTACATATTATATATATATATAAAGTGGCCATGCATAAGAATCCCCTTTTAACCCCCACCACACTCTCACACTGGCCATCTGTGGAGCAAGCTGTCCTCTCTGCATGGTTTTGTGTGAGAACAGGGGGTGCAGGTAGGAGGTCCCTGTGTGCGTGTATGTGTATATGTGTGTGTCCGGTTGGCATTTGGGTATCTATTGTTCACCCGCAGCTGAATGGCTTTATTACCTCCACTGTCCGCATGACTAGTGTCGGCATCTGTTTATTGTGACGCTGGGGTTTTGCATTGGAGCTATGAGGATGGAAGCTTGTCCCCCATCAATCAGCACTGTGCAGCTGCAGGCCTAAATCATTACATAGTTCCTCCAAAACCACATTGATTTGGTTTGACCATTTTTTATGAAGAACTGTATGTCATTCAGTGTTAGTAACCACAGCTTGTTGTGGTTTGAGGCGTGTGATAATTTATGCATGCAGTTATGCAGTTTACACAATGCTAACGACTTGCCAGTGTTGGTCCTGGCTTTCTTAGGGCTCTAAGCAAAATTGGAAAATTGGACTTGGACTGGGGTCTTAAGCAAAACTGGACCCCCCCCCCCCCCCCCCCCCCACACACACACACACATTAATTGTATCTTCCTCCTCTACAAATGTAATCCTAAACTGTTGCACACACCCATAAATTGTCACTACAGTTGTCTCATGTGCACCCAGTAGTTATTTTGTTCTATTTATTAACTAATAAAAAATCTACATCTAGCTTTACTACATTTTCCTGAGTTACAGGGAAACGATGCTGTGTACCTTCTGTCCAAGACATTTTTGAATCTAACCCTTTTATAAAGTGCAAAAGTTTGTGGGTAGGGCTAATAATTTCAATTTCAAGGTATGAATGTATTTCTATGGGCCAGAAATCTGAAGCATCAAAAGGGTTCACACACACACACACACACACACACACACACACACACACACACACACATATATATATATATATACACTATAACTGCAAGTATTTCTGAACATGCTCAGCTGGGTTGTGTGACAGAGTGTGATGTGGGTGCCAAAGCAGCCACATCTGTGCCTTTTCAGCTATACTCATACTCACACACACACATATTCCCACATACAGCCGACTTTCTAGGGCATCCATGCAGCTGTGCTTTCAAAGTGCCCACTCCACTTGCTTGAATTTTCGTTCTGGGATCAGAGGGTTTCGTTTTTATGGCATTCTGACTGAAGTCCATCTAACTCTGTTTTCATAGCTGGCCAGTGTGTGAGTTTAATGTGGGCAGTATTGCGCTGACCAGTTTAGCATCTTCCACATTGGATGTGGGATTTGGATAAAGAATCTTCTGGCACAGGGCAGAACGCTCTGTCGAGTGTGTGCGTGATTCTAATCTTTCCTCAGCTTTAAGAATGGTTAAGGCCAAAATTAAAGGGGGCTTTACAGTGGGCAGC
>NC_132890.1:15884867-15887367 GCF_030463535.1 Salminus brasiliensis | reverse complement strand
CATTCATGGGTCCCCGTTCTCGTTTCGGGGGGCTGATTTCCAGTTGTATTGAGTTTTTTTTAAATTCTCCTCCCAGACCTGCCTGCATCTACAACAGTTGTTCTTTTGTCCCCCTAAAGCTTCACAGAGCTCTTTGAACTTGACATGGCGACGCCACTTCCCTAAGTCAAAAGGCTGGCTGGCCCACTCAGCCCGAGCCTGCTTCACCGGCATCCCTGCGACTCGCAACTCACCTCAGAGCGATGCTTCGCCCGGCGTGCTAGCGTGAGCTTTTTTCTTTTCTTTTTTTTTGCCCGGCTTCCATATTGGTAGGAAGTAGCCTCTGCATTTATCCCGTATTCCTGTTGTACCTTAGTATGTGGAATTTAGGGGTGTAAATAAAAGGAGCCAAGACAGTTGAGAAAGATTTGTGATTTTGTAATTGTCCCGTTTCACAAGCCCATTCGACTCATGTGGCTTATGTGACTTTTATGTTGACAAGGCCGAGTCTGGCGGCCGGCGTTAGCCTTTGTTGCTGAATGTTCAAGTGTCAGCCAAAAGAGCAAGTTTTGTTGTTTTATTTTTTTTGTGAAAAGAGAAGGAGGACAGGAGAGAGCAATGAAATGTGTGATTGGTTTGAATGAGCTTGGTGGGGTTGCTTTGGAAGTAAGAAAGGAGGGCGAGTAAATGTGTGTCCCCTGTAGTGTGGAAAAGGCAGCCGTCTTTTGCCGCGTGCTTATAAATAGGCTGAGTGGAAGCAGTGCTCTCGCTTACGGCCATACCACCCTGAGCACGCCCGATCTCGTCTGATCTCGGAAGCTAAGCAGGGTTGGGCCTGGTTAGTACTTGGATGGGAGACCGCCTGGGAATACCAGGTGCTGTAAGCTTTTGCCATCCTCAAGCACTTACATGCACATTCTTTCACTTGCTTTTCTTACTTTTACTCCATCTTACTTTACGCTTTCACAAATCTACAACGCATTACCCTTTCTTTTACATGTACGTCCTTGTGTTACATTTCATACGGTCTTTGGAGTCTTCAGAGTCGAAACATTTCAGCGTCAGATGCCGTTTAAGCCCACCTGCATGGCCTGCCATGGGATGGAAACCAATCAGTTGTAGTTTGGCTTAATTATAGCCAGTTGCTCTCAAAACAAAACACTGGAAAATATTCAACAAGAACTCTGTGGAGGGAATGCTGTGGATAAAAGTAACCCAAGCCTGCCAGTAGGGGTCAGTGTACGTTTGAGGAAACTGACAACATGGGGGGGAAAGTCTGTTACAGGATGTCAACGCAGAGCAGAACTACAACCAATCACAATTACAGCTCATGGGTGGGACAAGCCCAATATTTGCTGTTAAAAACAAACAAACAAACAAAAAAACACCTGCTAATTTAGATCACTTACTTAGGTCACATTAAAGCAACACATCACGAAAGGGAGTGAGCCGTGGGGCAATAACAGCACCGTTTCGTCACAGCCGTGATGTTTATTTCACCGTTACACGCAACCTCAAGTCATGGGCCGCCATTCATGGGTCCCCGTTCTCGTTTCGGGGGGCTGATTTCCAGTTGTATTGAGTTTTTTTTAAATTCTCCTCCCAGACCTGCCTGCATCTACAACAGTTGTTCTTTTGTCCCCCTAAAGCTTCACAGAGCTCTTTGAACTTGACATGGCGACGCCACTTCCCTAAGTCAAAAGGCTGGCTGGCCCACTCAGCCCGAGCCTGCTTCACCGGCATCCCTGCGACTCGCAACTCACCTCAGAGCGATGCTTCGCCCGGCGTGCTAGCGTGAGCTTTTTTCTTTTCTTTTTTTTTGCCCGGCTTCCATATTGGTAGGAAGTAGCCTCTGCATTTATCCCGTATTCCTGTTGTACCTTAGTATGTGGAATTTAGGGGTGTAAATAAAAGGAGCCAAGACAGTTGAGAAAGATTTGTGATTTTGTAATTGTCCCGTTTCACAAGCCCATTCGACTCATGTGGCTTATGTGACTTTTATGTTGACAAGGCCGAGTCTGGCGGCCGGCGTTAGCCTTTGTTGCTGAATGTTCAAGTGTCAGCCAAAAGAGCAAGTTTTGTTGTTTTATTTTTTTTGTGAAAAGAGAAGGAGGACAGGAGAGAGCAATGAAATGTGTGATTGGTTTGAATGAGCTTGGTGGGGTTGCTTTGGAAGTAAGAAAGGAGGGCGAGTAAATGTGTGTCCCCTGTAGTGTGGAAAAGGCAGCCGTCTTTTGCCGCATGCTTATAAATAGGCTGAGTGGAAGCAGTGCTCTCGCTTACGGCCATACCACCCTGAGCACGCCCGATCTCGTCTGATCTAGGAAGCTAAGCAGGGTCGGGCCTGGTTAGTACTTGGATGGGAGACCGCCTGGGAATACCAGGTGCTGTAAGCTTTTGCCATCCTCAAGCACTTACATGCACATTCTTTCACTTGCTTTTCTTACTTTTACTCCATCTTACTTTACGCTTTCACAAATCTACAACGCATTACCCTTTCTTTTACATGTACGTCCTTGTG
>NC_132890.1:15874867-15879867 GCF_030463535.1 Salminus brasiliensis | reverse complement strand
GATGTTTATTTCACCGTTACACGCAACCTCAAGTCATGGGCCGCCATTCATGGGTCCCCGTTCTCGTTTCGGGGGGCTGATTTCCAGTTGTATTGAGTTTTTTTTAAATTCTCCTCCCAGACCTGCCTGCATCTACAACAGTTGTTCTTTTGTCCCCCTAAAGCTTCACAGAGCTCTTTGAACTTGACATGGCGACGCCACTTCCCTAAGTCAAAAGGCTGGCTGGCCCACTCAGCCCGAGCCTGCTTCACCGGCATCCCTGCGACTCGCAACTCACCTCAGAGCGATGCTTCGCCCGGCGTGCTAGCGTGAGCTTTTTTCTTTTCTTTTTTTTGCCCGGCTTCCATATTGGTAGGAAGTAGCCTCTGCATTTATCCCGTATTCCTGTTGTACCTTAGTATGTGGAATTTAGGGGTGTAAATAAAAGGAGCCAAGACAGTTGAGAAAGATTTGTGATTTTGTAATTGTCCCGTTTCACAAGCCCATTCGACTCATGTGGCTTATGTGACTTTTATGTTGACAAGGCCGAGTCTGGCGGCCGGCGTTAGCCTTTGTTGCTGAATGTTCAAGTGTCAGCCAAAAGAGCAAGTTTTGTTGTTTTATTTTTTTTGTGAAAAGAGAAGGAGGACAGGAGAGAGCAATGAAATGTGTGATTGGTTTGAATGAGCTTGGTGGGGTTGCTTTGGAAGTAAGAAAGGAGGGCGAGTAAATGTGTGTCCCCTGTAGTGTGGAAAAGGCAGCCGTCTTTTGCCGCGTGCTTATAAATAGGCTGAGTGGAAGCAGCGCTCTCGCTTACGGCCATACCACCCTGAGCACGCCCGATCTCGTCTGATCTCGGAAGCTAAGCAGGGTCGGGCCTGGTTAGTACTTGGATGGGAGACAGCCTGGGAATACCAGGTGCTGTAAGCTTTTGCCATCCTCAAGCACTTACATGCACATTCTTTCACTTGCTTTTCTTACTTTTACTCCATCTTACTTTACGCTTTCACAAATCTACAACGCATTACCCTTTCTTTTACATGTACGTCCTTGTGTTACATTTCATACGGTCTTTGGAGTCTTCAGAGTCGAAACATTTCAGCGTCAGATGCCGTTTAAGCCCACCTGCATGGCCTGCCATGGGATGGAAACCAATCAGTTGTAGTTTGGCTTAATTATAGCCAGTTGCTCTCAAAACAAAACACTGGAAAATATTCAACAAGAACTCTGTGGAGGGAATGCTGTGGATAAAAGTAACCCAAGCCTGCCAGTAGGGGTCAGTGTACGTTTGAGGAAACTGACAACATGGGGGGGAAAGTCTGTTACAGGATGTCAACGCAGAGCAGAACTACAACCAATCACAATTACAGCTCATGGGTGGGACAAGCCCAATATTTGCTGTTAAAAACAAACAAACAAACAAAAAAACACCTGCTAATTTAGATCACTTACTTAGGTCACATTAAAGCAACACATCACGAAAGGGAGTGAGCCGTGGGGCAATAACAGCACCGTTTCGTCACAGCCGTGATGTTTATTTCACCGTTACACGCAACCTCAAGTCATGGGCCGCCATTCATGGGTCCCCGTTCTCGTTTCGGGGGGCTGATTTCCAGTTGTATTGAGTTTTTTTAAAATTCTCCTCCCAGACCTGCCTGCATCTACAACAGTTGTTCTTTTGTCCCCCTAAAGCTTCACAGAGCTCTTTGAACTTGACATGGCGACGCCACTTCCCTAAGTCAAAAGGCTGGCTGGCCCACTCAGCCCGAGCCTGCTTCACCGGCATCCCTGCGACTCGCAACTCACCTCAGAGCGATGCTTCGCCCGGCGTGCTAGCGTGAGCTTTTTTCTTTTTTTTTTTTTGCCCGGCTTCCATATTGGTAGGAAGTAGCCTCTGCATTTATCCCGTATTCCTGTTGTACCTTAGTATGTGGAATTTAGGGGTGTAAATAAAAGGAGCCAAGACAGTTGAGAAAGATTTGTGATTTTGTAATTGTCCCGTTTCACAAGCCCATTCGACTCATGTGGCTTATGTGACTTTTATGTTGACAAGGCCGAGTCTGGCGGCCGGCGTTAGCCTTTGTTGCTGAATGTTCAAGTGTCAGCCAAAAGAGCAAGTTTTGTTGTTTTATTTTTTTTGTGAAAAGAGAAGGAGGACAGGAGAGAGCAATGAAATGTGTGATTGGTTTGAATGAGCTTGGTGGGGTTGCTTTGGAAGTAAGAAAGGAGGGCGAGTAAATGTGTGTCCCCTGTAGTGTGGAAAAGGCAGCCGTCTTTTGCCGCGTGCTTATAAATAGGCTGAGTGGAAGCAGAGCTCTCGCTTACGGCCATACCACCCTGAGCACGCCCGATCTCGTCTGATCTCGGAAGCTAAGCAGGGTCGGGCCTGGTTAGTACTTGGATGGGAGACCGCCTGGGAATACCAGGTGCTGTAAGCTTTTGCCATCCTCAAGCACTTACATGCACATTCTTTCACTTGCTTTTCTTACTTTTACTCCATCTTACTTTACGCTTTCACAAATCTACAACGCATTACCCTTTCTTTTACATGTACGTCCTTGTGTTACATTTCATACGGTCTTTGGAGTCTTCAGAGTCGAAACATTTCAGCGTCAGATGCCGTTTAAGCCCACCTGCATGGCCTGCCATGGGATGGAAACCAATCAGTTGTAGTTTGGCTTAATTATAGCCAGTTGCTCTCAAAACAAAACACTGGAAAATATTCAACAAGAACTCTGTGGAGGGAATGCTGTGGATAAAAGTAACCCAAGCCTGCCAGTAGGGGTCAGTGTACGTTTGAGGAAACTGACAACATGGGGGGGAAAGTCTGTTACAGGATGTCAACGCAGAGCAGAACTACAACCAATCACAATTACAGCTCATGGGTGGGACAAGCCCAATATTTGCTGTTAAAAACAAACAAACAAACAAAAAAACACCTGCTAATTTAGATCACTTACTTAGGTCACATTAAAGCAACACATCACGAAAGGGAGTGAGCCGTGGGGCAATAACAGCACCGTTTCGTCACAGCCGTGATGTTTATTTCACCGTTACACGCAACCTCAAGTCATGGGCCGCCATTCATGGGTCCCCGTTCTCGTTTCGGGGGGCTGATTTCCAGTTGTATTGAGTTTTTTTAAAATTCTCCTCCCAGACCTGCCTGCATCTACAACAGTTGTTCTTTTGTCCCCCTAAAGCTTCACAGAGCTCTTTGAACTTGACATGGCGACGCCACTTCCCTAAGTCAAAAGGCTGGCTGGCCCACTCAGCCCGAGCCTGCTTCACCGGCATCCCTGCGACTCGCAACTCACCTCAGAGCGATGCTTCGCCCGGCGTGCTAGCGTGAGCTTTTTTCTTTTTTTTTTTTTGCCCGGCTTCCATATTGGTAGGAAGTAGCCTCTGCATTTATCCCGTATTCCTGTTGTACCTTAGTATGTGGAATTTAGGGGTGTAAATAAAAGGAGCCAAGACAGTTGAGAAAGATTTGTGATTTTGTAATTGTCCCGTTTCACAAGCCCATTCGACTCATGTGGCTTATGTGACTTTTATGTTGACAAGGCCGAGTCTGGCGGCCGGCGTTAGCCTTTGTTGCTGAATGTTCAAGTGTCAGCCAAAAGAGCAAGTTTTGTTGTTTTATTTTTTTTGTGAAAAGAGAAGGAGGACAGGAGAGAGCAATGAAATGTGTGATTGGTTTGAATGAGCTTGGTGGGGTTGCTTTGGAAGTAAGAAAGGAGGGCGAGTAAATGTGTGTCCCCTGTAGTGTGGAAAAGGCAGCCGTCTTTTGCCGCGTGCTTATAAATAGGCTGAGTGGAAGCAGTGCTCTCGCTTACGGCCATACCACCCTGAGCACGCCCGATCTCGTCTGATCTCGGAAGCTAAGCAGGGTCGGGCCTGGTTAGTACTTGGATGGGAGACCGCCTGGGAATACCAGGTGCTGTAAGCTTTTGCCATCCTCAAGCACTTACATGCACATTCTTTCACTTGCTTTTCTTACTTTTACTCCATCTTACTTTACGCTTTCACAAATCTACAACGCATTACCCTTTCTTTTACATGTACGTCCTTGTGTTACATTTCATACGGTCTTTGGAGTCTTCAGAGTCGAAACATTTCAGCGTCAGATGCCGTTTAAGCCCACCTGCATGGCCTGCCATGGGATGGAAACCAATCAGTTGTAGTTTGGCTTAATTATAGCCAGTTGCTCTCAAAACAAAACACTGGAAAATATTCAACAAGAACTCTGTGGAGGGAATGCTGTGGATAAAAGTAACCCAAGCCTGCCAGTAGGGGTCAGTGTACGTTTGAGGAAACTGACAACATGGGGGGGAAAGTCTGTTACAGGATGTCAACGCAGAGCAGAACTACAACCAATCACAATTACAGCTCATGGGTGGGACAAGCCCAATATTTGCTGTTAAAAACAAACAAACAAACAAAAAAACACCTGCTAATTTAGATCACTTACTTAGGTCACATTAAAGCAACACATCACGAAAGGGAGTGAGCCGTGGGGCAATAACAGCACCGTTTCGTCACAGCCGTGATGTTTATTTCACCGTTACACGCAACCTCAAGTCATGGGCCGCCATTCATGGGTCCCCGTTCTCGTTTCGGGGGGCTGATTTCCAGTTGTATTGAGTTTTTTTAAAATTCTCCTCCCAGACCTGCCTGCATCTACAACAGTTGTTCTTTTGTCCCCCTAAAGCTTCACAGAGCTCTTTGAACTTGACATGGCGACGCCACTTCCCTAAGTCAAAAGGCTGGCTGGCCCACTCAGCCCGAGCCTGCTTCACCGGCATCCCTGCGACTCGCAACTCACCTCAGAGCGATGCTTCGCCCGGCGTGCTAGCGTGAGCTTTTTTCTTTTTTTTTTTTTGCCCGGCTTCCATATTGGTAGGAAGTAGCCTCTGCATTTATCCCGTATTCCTGTTGTACCTTAGTATGTGGAATTTAGGGGTGTAAATAAAAGGAGCCAAGACAGTTGAGAAAGATTTGTGATTTTGTAATTGTCCCGTTTC